>NC_052532.1:190319887-190472470 GCF_016699485.2 Gallus gallus | reverse complement strand
TCTTGGCTACGTTAGGCAGTATCACCAGAAAGTCAAGAGAGGTGATCCTTCTATTCAGCACTGGTGAAGTTACACAAGGAGCACTGTGTTCGATTCTGGTGTCTCAGTGCAAGACATAGACATAGTGGAGAGAGTCCAATGTAGGACCACCAAGATGATGAAAGGACTGGAGAAGCTCTCCTATGAGAAAAGGTTGAGGGGGGGGGCAAAGGGGGTGGATGTAGGTGGGTTCTTTCCAGTCGTGCCCAGTACCAAGAATAGAGGCTACAGACACAATTTGGAACACAGGAGGTTCCCTCTGGACATTAGGAAGCACTTTTGTGCTGTGCAGGTGATGGAACACTGGCATAGGTTGCCCGAAGAGGCTGTGGAGATCTTCAAAATTCTTGGGAGATCTTCAAAAGCCCCCTGAACATGATCACCTCGCTCTGGGTGTCCCTGCCAGAGTAGGGATTGGACCAAATGGACCCAGAGGTCTCTTCCAACCTTAATTATTCTGTGATTTTGTGAACAGGTCACATCTTTCATGATGGACTGCATTGTAGCCAGCATCTATTTCTCATCATGAAAAAAGTGTGGTTAATCAAAATTCGCTTTTCTTTGAAAATCAATTTTGACAGAATTTCTTTTAGCGCTTTCAGCTTAGTCTCCTAAACCATTTTTCTTCCCCTGCCTGCCACTGCATGCCTGTGCATAGGTCTTTCTCAGGCCTTCAGGAACAATAAATAAGAAGACTGATATGTTTCTGTGCAGTTCTGCATAAATAGAGCAAAACAAGATCTAGTAACTCTCTACACTGAGAAAGAAAGGAGAGAGGCTGTACAGCCATATATTTGTCATCACCTGATACAACCTGCACATGGCCCTGGGTCAGTCCTTATGTGTAGGTGGGACAATAGCCTTTCTTTCCTTACAAGTTTTGTCTCAACTCATTTCCAGTCTAACAGAAGACTTGGAGAAAGCAAAATATTCTGGAAAATGTAAAAGTGATCTTGATACAAAAGAAAGGGTTACCTTTGCTGAGCACTCTCCAGCCAACTTTGGATGTACAATTAAACATGAGAATGCATTCCAGCATTTCCTTTTATATGGCAGGGTACAGTTGAACAAGATTGCGTTGCTGTGATTTGTACTTTACTGTCTTCATTCAGCAGGACCAGAAAACTAACCATCCTTCATGGTTTAGCTACTCATCTGCTTCAAGTGTAATGACAGTTATGATATATTTTTGCGACTTAGGGTCCAATTATCAGTGGCAAAAGGAAATCTTTGCAATTCTGCCAGGGATACTCTCACTGGTGTCTGCACAGCCAAAGAAAAGTGGGCTCTTGAACAGCTTCTTGCATGTCCATGTTACAGTCCATTTTCTCCTTGGCAAGAGTCATTTTCTATTTTTGACATCTTAAGGCTGTCAAAGACAATTATATAGGGCTCATGCCAAAATTCGATCTGTTCTAACACTGCCACACTGGCTTCCTATGATAAGATGATGAGCTTAAAGAAAGTATTAGTGACTTTTGTGTTGATACTTACTCATTAAAGCAGGTTTTGTACATACTGTTTGAACTAAGTTGTCAAAGAGACACACACAGGAGATGGCCCTTATCACACATCTCAGTGAAGTTTCAGCACACGACTGGCTTCTCAGCTACCTAATCTTGTCACAAGTGAACTGTAATTCAGAAAACTGAGCTATCAGGCATCTTTAAGAACAATCCACAAGAGAGAGGTATATTTTGATCTAACTATATTTAATCACTTAGCTTGGAAGTTCCTTTGGGAGATACGATTCTTAGTTTCTCCGTGTTCTGTTTTCAGTATTTACTCACACCTGTGGATCCCCTCAGACCTCATACCAGTACATAGGCCCTATTTATCCAACCTTAATCTCCTCCACTGGATCTCTCCAGATTCTGCTCTTCTCATACTCATGGACTAGTCCACCTTGAAGTCCAGCATATCACCCACATACACAGACACAGATAGAGATGAGAATAAGGTCACACAGAAAGTAGAGAAAAATAGAATTTAGTAAGAAAATAGGTTTGATTACTGTGATCAGAATAATCTTGCTTCCCTTCTTAACATATAAAAATTCTAGCTGAATCTCTTCAAAGTTACACTTGAGTGGCTCCATCAGTTGCCCAATGATCGATGACTTAAGAGTCTTGATCTTTGTTATTGTCTCTATTATCTATGTTGCAGCTTATGTCACTGTGTATTAAATTTATGTTTTTTCCGTACCTTGTCTTTTTCTTTTATACTGAATAGCTATTAACCAGATGGCCTTGAAAATTAGCTACCATTACAAATAACACATGAGGAGATACTGAAATATTATAAACAATCTGTCGGTAGACTAATGACATTTTTTCACTGCCCTTTGTGTCATCTGTAAGTTTTGAATAACTAGTGTACTACAACTGATCTCACAAGCTATTCCTAATCATGTGCAAAGCAGGCCCAGATTCAGTATTGGTACTTGGTAACAGTATTAATCACCAGCAGTCTTTGGCATTACTTTCACTTACAATAACTAGTAATCTCCCAGAAAAAAGCTCACGCAAAATTTGAAAGTTAGCACAAGCAAAGAGGCTGTTCCCAACAGGTAATTTGGCTGGAGGTGTGATATTCCAGTGAAAACAGAGTTTGGATGTATATATACAAAGCTGTACTGCAGCAGTTCCCATGTAAGTCAAAGAATGAATCTTGAATATTTAATTTACTAGTATAATTATTAAGAGACAGGCAGAATCTGGCAACTAAGTTGCAAAAATCTCAGTTATACTGTACCCATGGCAGAGATGAATGATTAAATTATTTGCCATTGATTAAATGATTTGACATCTGGAACTCTGATATATATAAGCCATAGTAAATCTTACCAAAATCATACTCTCAAGTGCACCTCTGTACATGTTTGTTGTATGACTTCATGGTTACATGTAAGTTTAAACTACGTAAATCATAGAATCACAGACCCATTACTATTGCAAGCAATTTCAGGATATCTCTAGTCCAATTTCGGTACAAAGCAAGGTCAAAACTGACTTCAGACAAGGTTGCTCAAGGCTTCTAAAGCCTTCAACAACAGTGATGATTTTGCATCCTCTCTGAGAAATAACCTTTCATAGCCTACTATTCCCAACCAGAACTTGTTCTTTGCTGGGATGTCAATCTTGTTTCCTAAATTCTCTCTGTTTTTTTTTCTTGTTTGTTTGTTTGTTTGTGTGTTTTTGATCTACCATTTTCCATAGGATCTCAACCATTCCTTGATAAGCTAATTAACACAGTTGGACATCCATCTCACAGACTTGAAAGCAGTCAGTGTCAGATAAGACAAATCTGCTTTGTGAGCCAGCTAGTCCTCTGTTTAAATATAGTCATGTTTACAAATTTTAATCATAAAGGATATACTTTTATTTATGAATCTTCAAATGTGATTAAGATCATGATAGATGGGGTGAAGGAGAGATATCAGATACTAGGTTTTATTACAGCAACTAGCTTTTATTTTGTAAGGGAATCACTGAAATGTCTCTATTTTGCTTTTTAATTTAATAGGAATACATGATGGATGTTATCTACGGTTGCTTCTGATATTCCTAATGCCTATTTTCTGGAGTGTGTGTGTGCATAGAATTGTTTCTGAGCCAAGCATCCTACAAAAATTACAATTTTAAGTCCTGTCAGAAAAGTAACTGGCTCAGTTGAGTCAGCTATTTTGCCCTTTACTTGATGTTTTAGCTTTGCAAGAAGAGGTTTACAGAGGTCACTCTAAAACTGTCTCAATTATCTCAATCTACCACACCCAAATAAGGCAGTCTTAGCCAGTGAGATTCCTACCTCAGATATTCTGAAAGAAATTAGAAATAAATCCACCAATTTCAATTAGGATATATTTGCATAAGTGTCATCAAAATAGAATCAAAATCTTCAATCCTGTTTAATAAATTCCAAGACAGTACAAGGATCAGACAGATAAAGACTAGACCATTGCTTCAGAGATTCCTATTCTAATTATTTAAGATTCCTTTTATAAAAGGAAAAGTTACACTGGAAATGAGAATCAAATGGATGTGTCTTTTACTCTAGCCTCATTTGAGGAGGCCTAAGATCCTCAACACATAGGCAAAGATGTTTACATTTCCTTATAACTAGTAGTCATGGATCAGAGTGATACCAAATTCGTACTGGTACAATCTTGGGTAATATCCTCTTCAGCTAACTCCTAAGATCTCAGTCATAGTTTACTGACAAACTTACACTGTTGGGCATCAACCTGTTCTAGTAACAATGATGGTACATATAACTGTAGCATTTTGACTCCTACAAGATGCTACCTGACAGTATATGAAGCACTATCACTCTTGTGTGAGTCTGGACCTCCTGAACACATGGCCAAAGTTCCACAAACAGAGGATCAAGCTAGTCAGTAATTAAGCCAATATTAAGCCGTATATTAACCAGTAGAACTGGGGAAGGAGTAATAGTTGTCCATCATGGCAGATTTAATGTGCTGTTAGAATACTAGCATAACATAATTTGCTAACCTATTCCCATTATTGTCTCTCCTGTAAATATTTTTCTTCAGTTGACAATTTTATTGGCATTAACTTGTTATTTACCTACAGATCATTAACAAAGATTCTGTATGGCACTAGGAGGGGAGCAGATTCCTGGAGATCCCACAGTATGTAATAAATCATGATATTTCTCTATTTATAATAATATTTTGAAATATTTCTTCTGAAGTGCTCAGCATGTAGCACAGCAAGACAGATCTCCAAGTTCAAAAGTTAATGTGCCCTGTTATGAGATGATATTGCATCAATAAATACGACAGGTTTTACCTAACAAGAAGAGTACCTGGAAAGCAAGAACTTATCCAGCATATTATCTAGTATATTCTACAAGTGCTTACATGTAGTAGTAGATAAGCTCTGTATGTTCTCCCATGTTAGATGCTTCAGGATCTCCAAAATATGAACATGAATAAAGATGACAAGATGAGCCCAGTTCACAGCAGCAAAGAATTGGGTCCCAACACTTGTTATTTTCATGCTAATGTCACAAGGGAAGAATAGCTTTTATTGGCATATACTGGTGCAACCTAAACCTAAGCAATCCAAATGATCTCCAGCGCATATCCATAAGCTGGGGTTTTTTTTTTTTTTTTTTTTTGGCAAAATAAATAACACAGAAGAGTCTAAAGCACACTACCTCTCTCTCCTCTGAGCCATGGCAGTTCAATCACACCTTGCCAGGCCTTTCTAAAGACCTGAGCATCAGAAATATTTAAGACACTTCTCCCAGAAGATTTTACAAAAGCTTATCCATAAGCCAGAAAATAAGCTGATTCTTTGTTACCTCCATCTTCCCCATTCCTCTCCCAAAACAGGATTTTCCTAGCAGCATAACGTGGACAAATTGGCAGTATTAGTACAATTTTATAGAATACGAATATAATAATACAAAACTTCACACTAGCTTCTGTCATCAGCCATTGCCTCTGAAGAAACAAAAATCTTGTGATTAAAATTATACACAACATCAGTCACTGGAGAGACCCTTTTTCATCTGCAAAGACATTATTTTTCTTAGCAGTGTCTCAAATGGCAGAAGAGAAAACATGTCATGTAGGTTTTTATTTAGTCCAAAAGTAATTAAATTATTCAGAACATTGCTAAAATATGAAAAAAAAAAAAAAGATTCCAACAGAAAAGAAATGTTTAAATTTTTAAACAGAGAGCATTTTAAACTCTTTATTTGGATGGAATACATCATTCCAGCACAGCTTTTAGCAGTACAGAGTTCAGGATTCCAACCACCATTGAATGCTAAAGTGTGTTCATTCAAATCCAAACCACGAAGAATAAATGTGAAAACTTCTAAATAGCTTGCTTCAATCTTACTAAATAATTGACATGTGACACAGGGCAACATGAATTCTCTTGAGGCACTAGTGATACTAGGGATGAATTTACATTGACTAAAGTGGCAATGGAATTTAGCTATCTACTGGGTTTCTTTCTCTCCATAGTCAGCAGATACGACAGGTTCTTACAGATGGTGATTCATTTCCAGCCTTAAGGGATAGTATATCCTCTGAAACCTGCTTTTCTCTTTTGACTATAGTGTGATTCCAGTCACTTTTAATAGCCTAGATTACTTTTTAGACTACTTAGTTAACCTTTAGATGAACAAAATAAACTGATGCCAATCCCATCATACTTACAAAAAATGTCATAGTAGATGCAGTAACTTTGTTTAGTGTGCACCAGCAAGCTTAACTGGAAGTCAGATAGAGCTCCAGCTGTCACTCAGACTAGAATTAAGTGAATAACTGCTTTTTCCAATTAGGTGGTTGAAGAAAAGAAAAGTTAAAAAAAAAAAAAATCCAGATTTATTTTACTCTGATCCAAATCAAGACTTTGAAGTAGAAAAAGTAGTTTCAGATTAAACAAAGTATTTCAGTTGTAGATGGAAAAAACTATAGGAAGGATTTGAGAAGAGGAGGAGTGCATTAATGATTGCCTCAGCAATGAGGAAGAAGTGCATGAGGAGTTATGCAAACTAGCAGACATCTCCCACTCAGAGAATCTCATAGTGATGTGATTTCAAACATCCGCACACTCCACAGATCAGCATGGTACTATGGAGGCAATCCATAAAGCTGCTGGACTAACACTGTTGGAAATTTCTTAGTGCAAATGCTGGAGTAATCAACCAGAGGTAACTGTACTTGACATCTGCTCATCAACAGGAAAGGTCTGGTGAGACTGCGTGGTGGACTATAGTCTCACAGGAAGTGGATGGGCAGTGCTGAGCTCTGATCTATGGTGACAGAGACAAGACCAGAAGGAACAGTGTGAAGCTGCTCTGGGGAGGGTGAGGGGGGTATGAGGAAAAAGTTCTTCACCAGAGGGTAGAACAGGCTCCCCAGGGCAGTGGGCACAGCCCATATGCTCCCAGAGTTCAAGGAGAATTTAGACAATGCTCTCAGACATAAGGTCTGTCTTTTGGGTGTCCTTTGTGGAGCCTAGGGTTGGACTCGGTGATCCTTAGGAGTCCCTTGCAGCTCAAGATATACTACCATTCTATAATTCTATGATACGTTGGTTAAAAATGGCACCTAAATTACAGTGACCACAACATGTTTGAGTTTAAGATGTGGAGGAAAGCTAAGAAGGTAAAGAGTAAATCAGGAATGTGGGATTTAGGAGAATAGATTTTGTCTTAGCTGGAGATTTGTAAGACAAAACATCCTGGGAAGCTGCCACAAAACAGAAAGGTCCCCATAAAGACAGACTGATTTTTTAAAGAGAAATTGCTGAGAACTCTGGAAAGAGAGAGTTGGCTGTTCAGAAAGACAGGGAACAGCAGCAAGAGGGCCACTTCGCTCAGCAAAGTGTTTCTCAATAAACCAAAATGCAACAGAAAAGCAAATAACAGAAGCAACAAAGAGGAGAAGTAGGCAGAGTAGGCAAGGTGAGGCAAAGCCAGATGAAGTTGAAAAAGCACCAGAACCGTCTTATCTCCTTACGTGCAACTTTCACAGATCAAAAGTAAAAACTTCAAACAGAAGAGTAATTTTATAGATAATCGATGTTCTATAATATAGATTCATAAAAACATTGTTGTAATTATATTTTTCTGACAGAAGAAGAGACAAAAAATTTAATTCTTGCAATCCTGTATTGACTGTGAAAAGCCTAAACATTGCTAGTTTCTGAAGTGTCATAATTTATGTTTTGTTCATGTATACCACTCAAAGAACATCACCATTTCTGAATGAATTTATACCCACTTTTAAAGCTCTTCTTCCTCTCATAATTTCACTAGAAGTGGTTCACAGAGATGCAGTTATTCTTAGCTGAAGGGTATGTTATCAGTTGCCTGATGAATCAGCAATTAATGATGGATACGCTCAGTCCTTGATGATAGAAGAGGGCCCTGCTCTCATTTACATCAATTTTAGCTATCAGAGAGATAAATCAGGTATCATTTCAGTAAATGGAAACAAAAGACATTTTCACTTTCAAACTAAAGAGAAATAATACTGTTTAGACTAATTTCCTATTCAAGACAATTTTTCTTAGGACACTAGTTACCATACTTCTTGTACAACAACTGAATCAAGTCAAGAATCCTAGAATCCTAGAATCCTAGAATCATAGAACGGCCTGAGTTGAAAAGGACCACAATGATCATTGAGTTTCAACCCCCCTGCTACGTGCAGGGTCACCAACCATCGTACCAGGCTGCCCAGAGCCACATCCAGCCCGGCCTTGAATGCTTCCAGGGATGAGGAATCCACAGCCTCCTTGGGCAAGCTGTTCCAGTGTGTCACCACCCTCTATGTGAAAAACGTACGCCTAATATCTAACCTAAACCTCCCCTGTCTTTTAAAACCATTCCCCCTCAAGAAGGCTTGAATCAAGTCAGTGTCTTCAATAACAAGAACAACAGGAAAAAAAAGCTTACTAAAATAAATTGATATTTTGACTGATATTTTAGCACAAGAAGCTCAAAATCCATCCATCGTCAAAAAATATATATATATATTCAGTTTGAGAAGATCTCCCAGATAACATACCAAGTGCATCAACCTTTGAAGAAATAAAAACAAAAAACAAAACTGAAGGCCCAATGTGCATTGTTTTAGGCAGAGCCAAAATAATCAAAAGTAAGAAAATATTCCACTGTTTGAAGTCCCAGTTTTCAAATACTAATACCTATAATGTCATGCTTAGTTTCCTAGATGAGACTGACGCATGAAGTTGAGAAGATTATTTAAGCTCTCTCTGCTTTTGTACACCAGTGTATAGTAAAATGAATGTGTAATACAGGTTGGGAAAAACTGCTGAATGTCACCTACTCCAACACCCTGCTTAAAGCATGATTAATATCAAAGTTAGATGAGAACTAGAAGAATACTGTAACACCAGTATTAAACCACATTTCTTGAGTAGTGTTTAAAGCCATAAGATAGCTTTAAAATATGGGGCACGCATTCAAGTTATCATTAGATGAGGGTCTTATGCATGGATTCCTCTACATTTTCTGCCAGTGGGTAGACTCGTATCCAATGACAAATATGGTAAGTTAGCAGTCAATCAAAGCAGAAAAAACTGCTTCTTATTAACAGCATGCACATAAACAGTTGGAGATTACTGAGTACTTTATCATTGGGTAGATAGCACAGATGGCACATCATCTGCTAACTAGAAAACCCTAGAATCCAGCTGCTTACATTCTGTTGTTGACCTTTCTAAATTTAGGTAGAAGCTCTGAGTATCTCTGCACTTTAATCCAAAAGTTTGTAAGGTCTTTTGAATTCCTTTTCTATCCTAATCTTCAAACAGTCATAGAATCATAGAATCATCAGGGTTGGAAAAGACCTCCAAGATCATCCTGTCCAACCGTTCAACTACCACCAGTATTTCCCCACTAAACCATGTCCTTTAGTACAACATCTGAACGTTTCTTGAACACCTCCAGGGACAGTGACTCCATCATCTCCCCAGGCAGCTAGTTCCACCACCTCACCACTCTTTCTGAGAAGACATTTTTCCTAGCATCCAACCAGAATCTCCTCTGGTACAACTTGAGGCCATTCCCTCTAGTCCTATTGCTAGATATATGGGAGAAGAGGTCGACCTCCACCTCAGTATAACTTCGTTTCAGGTAGTTTTTGAGAGCGATGAGGTCTCCCCTGAGCCTCATCTTCTGCAGACTAAGCAAACTCAGCCACTCCTCATAAGACATGTTCTCCAAGTGATAACATCTTACTCTTCCTGTACTTGATCCTTGAAAATAGTTTCTCACAAATGTGTGTACACGTATATTCTGTACATTCCTTTTGAATATCTGCAGGTAATGTATTAATGCTGACTGAGATGACAGAGTTGCAAATGCACCAAAAAACTATTTTTTTCCAGCAATCTTGAAACCTCATCTCAAATTCCTTTCTCAGAATGGAAAGCATGGCTGTATATTTTTTTGCTGTTCAGGGGGCTTTTTTTAGCCAGTGTATCAAAATGTATACAATTATTTGCTATAACTTGAGTCAGTACCACACTGTGCCGTCCCTGTGCCCTGGTTTTAGCTCAGATGGTTTTGATCTCACATTGGTGTGTGATTGTTGTGAGCAATGGGTGCATAGCCAGGCCAGGCTGCTCTGTGGGGCAGAGCTACTGCCATAATAGCACAGAGCTGTGCCGGGCTGTGTGTTGGACATGCCTGGAGTATATCATTCTTTTAGTACTTGAAGTCCATTTTCTAAATACTTCTCAGCCTCTACTGCTCTGACTTATTAAGCAGACACTGTACCTTTTGTTCTTCCTGTTGGTCATCTCTGAGGGTTCTAGAAAGGACTGACCAGCAGTCCCTTTAGCACTGATTATATGGTTCCACTGGAATCCACACACCATGTAAGAAAAGCACAAATGGTAACATACAGAAACTCAAGTCAGCCATCATGGTCTTGGAATTAAAAAACAAACAAACAAACAAAACAACAACAACAACAAAACAGCAATAAATGTATCAGCAAAAGCACTTATTGTTTTTTGAAACCAGCTCATCTGGAGTTTGAGCTTCATACAGTTTAGCCATAGGTTTCAATATGTAGGCAGAGGAAATACTGAGAGAGAAGATAAAGCCCACACAACTCATAGATCCAAACTCTGGCCATAAAAGCTCCAATAGAAATACGGGCTCGTCTTTAATGCTACTATCTTTCCTTTTCCCCTGTCTTCTAAACACACAACATTGGGGATTTTTTTTTTCTTTCACAGAGAATTCTACAGCTGTGTAAGATTATTGGAAAATATTTCATTGTTTCTGATGTAAGTGAGTGGATGGCAGGAGGGTTAACAGTTTCTGAATTCTCCTGAAATAAATCTCACTTAAATCTTCACTTATATCCAAAATTTGTTTAAAGGCTGCACATTTAATTTCCAAGATGTTTGGAACCCCTTTCTGATCCAAAGTTAGTCCTGCTAGATGGAATAACAAGGACCCATTCTCAAACACACATTCCCATTACTCTCAGCACTTTTTTTCCATGTTCATATTACACCCCAAACCTTTGCTGGACAATTAAGTACTTAGCAATCTGTAGGTGTCAGCCCTTCAAGAACTTCCAGGCTCTCCTACAACAGAAATGTGTGCTACTGTCTTAACACTTTAAGACTGAGCCATCCTTGTTTCTAAAAAGTTTGTAATTCTGCACTCCATTTTTCTTCTTTTCAGTGACTGAGGAAAATAAATGTTTTAATTGTTCATGAACTTTAGACCTGGCCTGCAAGAAAATGCTTGGCCTTGCATGACTTCTTAATATATCTCATTAATTTCTAATCTTCTGAATAATCTACTTGAATGTCCATAGTAAAAGTTGTTTTGATGTGGCTTGTTACAGACTCCTTGCTTAATATCTTTTGGCTCCAATGAGGTGCTGAGACATTTCTTTGCCAACAAATGCCACAAAGATGATTTAGGGCTGAAGCAGGCAGCTGCCATAAACCACAGTGCTGTTTAATTGGGTCTTTACACAAACCTTTCCCCAGGCAGCTATGCCACCTCAACACAGCACACCCCTGGACAATCTGAGAAGCATTCACACATAAAGACGTTCACTTACTTGCCACATATGAAAAGAGGATGAATGTAAGGAAAATGATGTTACACAGACCAGTGTATGTCTGGCTTTCTTTTCTTTACTGATGAATTTGGACTAAAATTGTTCTCTTTTCTGGAAGATTTGTATGGACATTCTCCCTCAGTGAATTATATCATATATCACAGTGTGAGTGAATTGTACAAGTAGGTTACATTTAATGAGGAAAAAGTACTACTTTTTTTTTTAAATCTAAAGATAGTAGAAACTAGGATGTCACCAAAAATAGTCATTCTGATCACAATGGCTATCTGTACATTGGTTTTAGACAATGCATTCAAAAGGTAATTCAGTTTTTACCTCCATCATTAGGAAAGCCTCACAAAAATAGCCTCACAATAGCACATGCCTAAAAGTTTCAGACCATTGATCAAAAAGAAAAACTGAGAGTTGCCAAAGAAAAAAGTGCTGATCTTCCCATTATTAAACTGAATAGTATTCTCTGAAAATATTTCTGTAAGACATAGGGCCAAATTCAGTATTCAGTCCTGCTGTACTCTGACAAAAATATATATATATATATATTTGTATGTATGTATGTATATATATGTATATACGTATGTGTATGTGTATACAATAAAATGAAATAAAATATTAAATAAAATATTAAGAGAACTATGCAACTTATATTCCCCATATCTGAATGTGCCCCATAAAATGCACCACTGTATTGCGTTCATTTTTATTTTTTTGACTGCCAGAAATGAAAGATGATTACATAGAGCTACATCTCTGAGATCCATGACTGTGTAGACACGGACAGGGTTGAGAATATAAAGCTCAGGAGAAAAGAGAATGAGGAGAAATTATTTTCATCATCATCTTTTTATTTCCCTCTCTAAATACGAATTTTATCTATTTCTTCTTTTCTTCCTTTTATAACCCCTCATTAGCCTCCTAATCATCCTGAAAATATAATTCAGATTATCACTGATTATTAATCCTATTTGTGCTACTAACATAGCATGGAGGGAGTAGATTCTGGCTGCAGCTGACCACTTCTAATACCCAACACATTCATTTTGTGCCAAATTGCAATTTGGCATTAAAACCGAGGTACCCAGCAATAGTGACTTCAGTTATGGACAGTACACAAGGAATCAAGGGGAGGAGTATGGCCAGTCAAGTGTTGTTCCCCACACTGATGACACTGCTAATCAACAACTCTACATGTGGTAGCTGCTAGACCATTCCTGAACTTGTCTTAAAAAGTAAATTCTGGGACTAAAGAGAGCTTCATTTGGATTATGCCTCTTAAAGTCAAGGACTGGAATGCAAAAAGTTACAGGGCATGCGGGGCAGATGAGGTTGTGCTTTATTCTTTTTTCTTAGATTTTTTATTTAAAGAGGTCCTGTAATTATAGTTTCTAAAACATATTTAAAACAACATAATTAGTTCAACTTTGTCTGTTATAGTCCACAGGAAAGTGTGAAGCTATGGTTGATAGAGTTGAAAGAATCATTTCTTCTCCCACAAGAAATGGCTGGGTGAAACACAAGCCAAAAAATGTAGGAACATATTAAATAGAGAAATTTTGAAGTTTTCAGCCTTGGAGATATTTAAAAACTCCTTCCTCACAATGAGAATGGCAAGGTTCTGGAATAGATTGCCCAGAGAAGCTGTGTATGTCCCATCTCTGGAGATGCTGAAGGCCAGGTTGGATGGGGCTTTGACATCCTGATCTAGAGGGAGGTATCCATGCTCATCACAGGGGGTTAGAACTGGATGATCATTAAGGTGACTTCCCACCCAAACCACTGCCTTGTGGTTGGTGTCTGCTACAGGCTGCCCAAGCAAGCAGAGCCTATTGATGAAACCTTCTTCCTCCAGCTACAGAAGGCATTGCATTTGCTGGGGTCACTTCATACATCCTGACATCTAATGGAAAAATAGCATGGTGAGCTGCAGGTGACCCAGGAGACTCCAGGAACGCATAAAGGATAAATTCCTGAGCCAAGTAGTAGTCTCACCATAGGAAATGCAATGCTGGACCCATTGCTCACCAGTCCAACTGAACTGAGTGATGACATCAGGATTGCAGTCTGCCTAGGCTGTAGTGACCATGTGGTGGTGGAGTTCACACTCCTGAGAGATAGGGGACAGACAAAGAATAGAACCATAGAATGGGTTGTGCTGAGAGGAACCTCTAAAAATCACCTAGTTCCATCCTCCCCCTCTCCTCCCCTGCAACGGGATGGACATCTAGAATAAAAATTCATAAAACTGCAAAACTTCACAATCACTGTGTTGGTTTTTTTTCTGTTTTGTTTGTTTGCTTGCTTGTTTTTTAAAGAACTTGACTCTATGAAGAGCACAGCAGTGTTATTTTAGAAAATACCCCACTCTACATTGGCCAGTATTTGCTCAGTGCATGGCCAAGAAGCAGAAAATCCATCCTCACTGTGAACCTACTTTAAAATTCTATGCTTCTGTATTCTCAGAAGGACAAAATGTAATCATACAGCCATTGGTGTTTACCAGAAGAAATACTGCAATTCCACAGTAGAATTTGTTCTAGAAATCAGTCAGACCTCATACAGGTAGTAGTTGTGCGAACCCTTATTTAGGCTAAATATCTCTTATCTACCTCTGTTGACTCCTGTACCCAAATATGTATTTGAAGAGTAATATATTACTAAGTACAAATGAAGTGTGAAAAATATCCTTATTACATCGTCAATTATTTGGCAGAGAATTATTATTTCTGAAATGTGGCCCTCACCAGTTTGAACTACCATTCACTGAGAGTATCACATCAATTTTCCACACATAGACCATATTTTCCATGCCAGGGTTTATCTTATTGTTTTCAGTAACAAATTTTCACTCAAAAAATTCCAGTTTACAGAAACAGTAGCACATCACACACAAAAAATGACAGTGAAAAAGTCAGTGAAAATTTCTGAAAGGTCAGTCAGGGCTGAGATTTAACTTATGGTAAATATCAGGGAGAAAGAACACAGGAAAGACACCTTCAAACAGTTTGAAAAGTCAGCAAAAACTGTAGAATCATAGAATCATTGAATCCTTAGAGTTGAAAGAGATCTTTAGAGGTCATTTAGTCCAACTCCTCTGCAATAAAGAAGGACACCACAGTTATATCAGGTTGCTCAGGGCCTGATCCAGCCTTGCCTTGAAAGTCTCCAGGGATAGGGCGTCAACTACATCTCTGTTCCATGTTCCGGTACATGTTCTAGTAATCACAGAGGAAACTGCTGCTGTTTGAGGAAATTTCTTCACCATATATTACTGAAAGGTGCGACATATTCTTAAGAGATCTCTCTCCCCAATATGCCTTTCTCATATATTGCAATTACTAATGATGACTTTTGGAGACCACATATTGGCCATGGTTATGTTAAGTAGCACAAAGGACAAGTCATTCAGCCACAAGTCAAAATAGTTATCTTCAGATGACTGATTCAAATTAGGAAGAACAGGGCTACAAATATCTTACAATCATAGAATCATTAAGGTTGGAAAAGACCTCCAACATCATCTAGTCCAGTCATGCACCTACCACAAATACCATGTTCCATGGTACCATATCTCCACGTTTCTTGAACACCTCCAGGGATGATGACTCAACTACCTCCTTGGACAGCCCATTCCAGTGCCTGACCACTCTTTAGGAGAAATTTCTCCTAACATCCAACCTGAATCTCCCCTGATGCAACTTCTTTCTCTGTATACACTTCTTCTTCCATACAAACTTTTCCTCCATATGCACCTCTTCCATACAACTTCTACCAAAAGCATGAAGTCCTTCCTCCTGGTTTCCTTTCTCCTTTCTCCACCATTTCCATGTAATTCAAAACAATTATATTTCAACACAGTGAATAAGTACCATAAGTTATCCTGGTGGGAGTAATACAAGCTAATATTAATCTGTATTATATATGATACACTACATTTTAATTCACAGTGGAAGAAGCCATGTAACATGGACAAGGTTATCCAAAATTTGTGTTTTGATCTCCCTGTAACAAAGCAGTAAGGCTAATAAGATGGGGAAAATTTGAGAAATCATTTTTTTCAAACTGTTCAAGTAAAAAAATATATGTAAAAGTACATAAATATATGGAAGAGAGACTACACTTTTAAGCAAATTTCTTCTGCATGTCAGCAATATTTTGTGTTGTATTTAAATTCATGGCTTGAAATTATTCAGGGAATGGTTAAATAATGCAAGGTATCAAATCTATTTTAAAATTAACTGCATTCTCAACTTCCTGGACACCACAAATTATTCTCAGTTGTAATTTGCAATAGGCAAGTGTTAATTTACCTAACGCATATTTTATGAATATGTATCGACTAATTGCAAGTCCATGGCTCAGGGTAAATAAATATGTGATTTATATGCAGGCAAGTAACGCAATCAATTTTCAATCTACTGCCTCAAATACAGTATCAACCTGTGACAGATTTATTTGCATTTGACATGAAATGTCATAGTTCTGTGAACTGCAAAATGTAAATGTGAGACATTATTCAACAGCCACCAATGTATTATGCCCAGCGGTAACGTCCACAGCAAAACCTCAGAATCTCAGCGGCCCATCTGCTGCTGCTTGACTACAGATTGAACAAAACTTTAATCTCTGCCCATCTTCACTCAGGTATCAGTTGTGGTGGTGCTTCTGTTTCCTAATTTAACACTTCCTCTTCTGACCTACTCAGAGAGAAGGGCATCGCTTCTGCCATCAGGTAATGGGAGAGAAGGATGTGATTATGCCCTTTGTATGCTTGGACTTGGCCTTCCAGGTCACAGTCATTGTAAAGAGCAGTTAATTAAGCTTTCACACTAGTGCAAAAGGTCTGCTCTGCCTCTTTTTTGAGGGCAGGGCTCATCTTAAACAAGATTCACTGGATAGACCGTGTCAGAGCCTTTACTGCTAATAGATCTCCCAAATCACTGGCTTCTTCTCACACTTTATTCAGTACTGTAAACATTTTAAATTACGTAGAACGTGTTTAAATAACATTCTCCCATTAGTCATGTTGAAGTACTCCTCAGCTTTTCTTTAACCACCCATACTGAAGTTCACTTTCTGTCTGCAAAACTTTATCTCCACACTAAAAAAATCAAGGCAAGTAAAACCTTTGGATGCTTTGTGGAGACGTGCTATTCAATAGAATAGCAAAATCTTTAAAAATGATAGATGAGATCAAGCAGAGGAGAAACAGTTAAATTTAGCAAACTATGAGTTCATTCAGCTATGGCAGGAAAGGTATCTCACACAATGATATTCTGATCCACTCAATAACTATTTTCTTACTAGCAGCTTTAGAGCTATTTAATGATGTCGTTATACCCACAAGACCACCTGTTAAAGAAGAGGAATGCAAGAAAAGTGATGAGGTGGTAGAATGAGACGAGGAAGATACATTCATTAGAGACACAAGAAGGCAGCTGGTGTTATTGGACATAAAGAGCAGGTTGGTGAGCCTTGTTAAAAGTTATATAGTCTCGTGAAAGAATTACTGAACAAAACAGCAAAAAAAGTTAGGTGTTGTAGAAAAGAACTGGCAATTACTGACAATCTTTAATTGTACTTTAGATAAAAGAGGATACAGACCAAAGATTAAATCATAGTTTTAATCAGTACTAAGAAAAGACTCATTAAAACAAAAAGCTTCTGGTTTCATTTCTCAAGACAGTGTGGGGTTCAGTGAGCAGTCTGAATAGGATCTGTAAACTGGAGTTAATTATTTGCATTAGCATTTCAGATGGGCTTCCATGTCAATACCAGCTCTTTGGTGTGCTATGGATGTAGACAAAAAGTAAGCTAAGTACTTGATCTACATTATAGGATCCTAGATTGTGTCATTTAATAGGTAGCCAACAGCATGGGGACTGAATGATACTGGCTTTTGAAAACAGCTCTGGGATCTAATTAATTGGAACAAATTATCTAAAGCAGCTAGGCATTGAGAAAGGAGGACAAGTCTGAGAAAAATGACAGATGGGTATGCAGAAAAGAAAGAGAGAAAGACCTTTGCTGCTTGAAGGACTAAGCCTAAAGGCCATTCTCACTTTAACAATAGGATTTATCATCATTATTTCATGAGTCCCTATTAGTTATGTGATGTCTAACTTTCCATATTTGTAAACACATTTGCACAGAGCTTAATGCTAGTTGGTAATCAGACTCAAAAAAACAGTATGTTTTAGCAGTAGTTTGGCATAAGGTTAGGACTGGTCACGCTTGGGTTATCATCAAATTGTGTACTGGTACCTACAATGATTCCAAACACCTCTGCGTAAAAATGTTTGGGGTATCTGAGCTTCTTTAGTCTTCCCATTGTCAATTTTGTCTCACACCACAACACCCACCTGGTGAGTCTGGGAGACCTCTTGCTCCCAAGGCTGCTTTGAGCCTCTTGCAAACAGCTGAATATATTGACATGAATGGAGATGGAGGGTAATCAGCAGCATACTGATAAACTAAGTTGCATAAACAATGTGGTTCATGTATGCCTGTCATGCACGAGCATCACTTTAAATTCAGGCAATATAATCAGAAGTCAATGACATCCTAGCATTTTTGGGCCCTGGCAGCAGACACTTAGCGTTTCTCCAGACTTGACTATATACCACACAGCATGTCCATGCACTGACAATAAGTCTTATCTCAGCCTCAGCTCTTTTGTCTTTGCTTCCCACAAATATTCCAGTAAACAAATATGCTTGTGAAATACTAAACCATCTGCTGATCTAACTTTAATGGAATTTATTCCGGTAGGGAATTTGGATGGGGATTTTTTGGCATATCCAGTCAAATGACAGCTCTGCAGGATACTCACAGAAGTTTTCTGAAGTTGTGCTATATGAATACTCACCCCAGATAATCAGTCACTGACTCAGGAAGGAACCACAACATATCTTAGCCATGGTTCAGTCCATTAAGGTGTATAGCTTGTCACCTACCTCCCAGTCCTGAGGACAGAGGACCTGATTTGACATCGACATCTTTCAGTGCCATCCCACCACTAGCCTACTCATTTCTGCATTGTTTCCCCAGGTATGGCCTGGTATGTTAGGTCCTCCCAAAGCCATCCCTTCACCATGCTGAACAAGTCCCACTCACTCAGCCTCTCCTCACAGGGGGGGCACTCCTGTATTTGACTATCTTGATGGCCATCAACCAAGTTCAACCAAGAACTAAGTTCTTTCTCGTACTGACAGACCTAAAAAATGGACACAGCATTCCATGTGTGCACTAATGAGTGTTGAGTGATGATCACTTTGCTTAACGTACTGACTGCTTTCCTGCTGATACAGTTTAAGGCGCTGTTGGCTTTCATTCAAGAAAAAAATAGTAGGAAAGTTCACAAATTGCCAAAGATGCATTTCCCTCTCTGCCCAAAACTCCATATACAGCTGGAATTTTTAAACACAAATACCAATAATTAAGCAAAGTAGAACAAGTGGTCTGCAAACAACATCCACAAAATAAAATATCTTCAAACGTATATAATGTACTGTACTCACAAAAGGATTAAAAGACCTAGAAATTCAAAAAAAAAATTATTTGATGCAGAGTAGCTTGTCCATCTGAACTAGAAATCATAGCTTATAACAGAAATTTCCTGAATAACAGCACATTATTTTAATGGCTAAATAGTTTATTTATACAATAGCATTCTGACTTATACTGCTGTCCTCTGAAGCAGTTTTGTACAAACAAATTTCTGAATGGTTAAGCACCGGAATAGGCTCCCCAGGGAGGTGGTTGAGTCACCATTCCTGGATGTGTTTAAGAGCCATTTGGATGTGGTGCTCAGAGCTAGGATTTAGCGGAGGGTTGTTAGTTAGGGTACTATGGTTAGGCTGCGGTTGGACTTGATGATCTTTGAGGTCCTTTCCAACCTGAGTAATCCTATGATTCTATGATTCTATGTATTTGACATCCTGCAATGCCTGTCATTTTCACAGTATTTTGCAGAAGTAATGTTTCTGCCAGACAACTCTCACATTGAGTATCCGCTCTAAATGGTTCCACCTTGGCATCACTTGACAGGTCTATTTCTATTCTCCCAGCCAACTTTTTCATACTTTTAGATACAAACCCTGAAATGATCTAATGATCTAATGTTCTAATGACATCCTTATAAATACAACCTTCACTCCAAACATGTTCTTAGTATTGTTCTGCTCTTCCCATATGCACAAAGTCAATAAGAACTTTCATCCGATCGCTGAATTCTGGATGCAGTTCTGCCCTACTCCAGAGGTAATGCAAAACTGTTGGTGAATCTATTACTCCATCAGTGGTCTCATCCATGGCACATTGCTAGGACAGCATTAATGCATCTAGTGGAGTTATCAGTTGGGTATCTCTCTATTGTTCCATTCACCAGTCAATTGCACACAACACCTACTGGAGAGAGCCAAGTGTAAGTGAAAATAGTATATGATTGGGTTTGAGGGCTTTTTTTACTCTTTTTACTGCTTTCTGGGGGAAAAAATAAAAATTTACGCGGTGAGTTTCATTAACAAGCTTTATGAAGCTTAGTGCTAGAAGCTGAGTATTGGTGGGGTAATTTCCCTTAATTACAATTACAGGAGCTTAGTTAATGCCAAGTAGTTGTCAGTGTTTTTGCCAAATAAGAACCATATCAGAACCATAATTGTTCCAACATATTGTGCAAATGCATATTTTATTTAGCTTTCTTATCCCAAGAGTTAAAGATATGTATTCATTATAACATAATTTCCTCAGTTGATGCCATGGGCTATCAAAAATAAGTTTTACATTATTTCATTATTCTTTTGAGGCAATAGGTGCACAGAAGGCTTTCAAATTCTGTGAACTACTTTGCTTCAAAACCTTTCTCTACATGATCAGTGTTGTGTGCACTGTCACCTCCCAAAGCACAAATCTTGATATTTTGAATGTGGAAAATGCTCTTGTTAATACAGTTCATATATAATATATGGCTCACTTTCTAAAATCCATAACCATCCATATGAACAAGCTTAAGTCCATCAATAAAAAAGAGAAATAATGGAAACTAATGTTCCTCTTCTTCTAACAGTTCTTTAGGCCTCTTCTGCACACAAACTTAATTACTACAAACTGGCATGGGGAAAGCCTTGCCATCAGGCTTACAAAACTAGGTAGCAATTTTTCATTCAAGTAAATTTTTTTGTGGAAAAATACACAATACTCCTTATCATCAAAAACTACAGAAAAAAATATTATGCTGAGGATTTTTAACCAAATGAGGTTATTGCATTTAATTAAACTGACATTAGTGTTGGGATAACTCCCCCATATCTGTAGCTATGTAAAATGTAGGTGTCTACTGTAAAATAATCAACAAAAGCTCTAATGTCAGTGCAGAAAGACAAGGCTCTTCAAAGGGTAATTAATCCTCTGCTAAGACAGGAAGGATGAATCACCCTCTGGAGATACCTCTTTCCATCAACATTACTTTTTCACATCATGCATAATAAAACTGTGAAATTCATTACCACAGGATGCTGTGGAGGCCCAGACAAAAGGCACTAATGCATTTAAAAACCCTAGACTAATTCGTGGAGAATGGATGCAGCAAGCAGATGGTCTGAAAATAGTTACCAGCTCAGGAAGTCCATAAACACTATGTCTAGAAGGTGGGAAGTATCCTTACGTATACAGCTTGTTTCTTGAACTCTTCTCTAAACATCTGGTTCTGGGCTCTGTTGGAAACAGAATACAAGATTAGATGGTCTGTTTGTCCAGCCCAGTGGGATAGCTATTTTTTTCTGAGCTTACTTCACAGTCAACAAACTTATTCCCCTTGAGAAAGGAAACCAGGTGTATACAAATAGTAGGTAGCTTTTTCTTTATACAATAAAAGGCTACTACCCTATGTAGCGTTATGACATTTCATTTTGTTCCAAGTTACTTTTCAGTCTGAAATGTAGCCATTGTTCATCAGTCAATAGACTCACTTTATAAGCAGTAATTTGGAGAAATTTTTTTCTGTATGCTCTAATATATTTCTTCCAAAAAGATTGAATAGCTTTGTTTGAATAAGATGTACTGTTACCTGCTGTCTCTAACTGTGATATAGTGTCTGTAATTAGTTTTATAAAGCTAAGGTTCAATTTCTGAACAAGACATTACACAGCATATATTCATCTATTCATAACATATATTCTATTCTCTACTCAATGGCTTACCAAACACATAGTGAAAACAATTTTTTATTTTGAGATTGCAGTAAAAATGTGCCTGAGAATAATAACATATTTGAAATAGGACATTACAAGACACATCTTACTAGGAAACCTCATTATACTCTGTAACCCCTCCACTTTTTCTGAATATCTGCCATTTTCAGTATTATATCATAATTATTGTTTCCTATGTCTCATTAACTCTTAACTTTTCAGGACAGTGATTAAATTGGAAAATATTTGGGAATGGTTTTAAATAATTGTTAACATTACAAGTAATTTGCATCTGCTTTAAAGACATTTTTTAGATAGTAATCACTGAATTGTAAGAGGAGAGCAAGTCTGAGACTGCCTCATGAGACAGAATGTATACGATGGGGCCAGACAGCATTCACCTCAGGGTCCTGAAGGAACTGGCTGGTGTGGTTACCAAAACACCTTTCATCATATTTGAAGATTCATGGCTGTCAGGTAAAGCCGCCAGTGACTGGAAAGAGGGAAACATCACTTCCACTTTTAAGAAAGAGAAAGGAAGACCCAGGGAACTACAGGCTTGTGAGACTCACCTTTGTGCCAGGCAATATCATGGAGTACATCCTCCTGGCAGCTAAGTTAAGGTATATGCAAGATGAGGAGGTGATCCCAGACATGCATGCGATGCATGCATTGCATCAACTCTGCATTCTGCATGCATTGCATGCCCCTGCACCCTCCAGCCCTGCTGCACATTCCAGTGCTGCACCACCATGCTCTCACCTACCCCACAGATGCCACCTCACACATGATTCAACTGCCCTCAACATTAGTAACTGCCTCACAACAGGGGAGTTGGATCTATATTGTCTTCAAGGTCCACTCCCATCCAAGCCATTCTATGATTCTGTGATTCTGTGATACTACAAATTATGGGGCTTTGGATTCAGCAGGAGTGAACTGTTGGAAAAAGAACATCAAAACATAAGGAAAGAGAAAGCTTTTCAGTCAAAAAGCAACACGCTTAATAGATTCTGTAAAGAAATTGAGGACCATTTGTTGAAGAGTGTGTTCTAAGTCCCTGAGTCTCACCCTCCAATTTAATTCTTTGGGGTTTTTTTACAGTTTTTTTTTACAAAAGAACATAGTTTATGGCCACTCATGTAACGTGAAATTCTCATGCCTGAGTCTGTCTCTTGGGAAGCTTTTAAGGTGAAATGTTAGAAACTGAGTTAAATCCCTCAGAAAGACAACAGGCTCTAAAAGATACTGTCTTTGTTTAAAATACTATTGTCATTCTGGCATTGCTATTCAATGAGTGGGTGATTTTTCAAGCTCCAGAGGGACTTCCTTCTGAGACATAAAACTTTTCTGCAAACACCAATTGATTTGAAGTTCTAACATTACTTCTAACTTAATTTCCTTCTAGCACTACATTCCCAGAGCCTTGCAGACACTAAAACATTTTTGGGGTAGGAATTAGTTGTGGAAATACAACCTATACCACTTTTCAGCTTTGCCAGATGGATATATTCCTTTCAGTAACATTTGTCAAGGTGCTGAAGCTACTGTAGCATCTAGGAAATAAATCTTCTGATAGTCAAAGCAATCGTTATTCAATCCTAAATGAGTTTCTACAGTGATGAAGAGAGAATGGGCTACATACAATGACCAGAGCTATCCCATACTAACTGGTTACTTTCCCATAAAGTTGCTCAGTGTTACTTTGTGGCTCACAGAGGAAACTGTTTTCCCACAGTGAACATGTTAAATCCTATACCACCTGCCACCCCGTTCATATCTTCAGTAACTAGCTGACCACACACGCTTTTCTTCAGTTCAGATTACAGCAAAACCAGACCATTCACAAGTACTAGTACAAAATAACTATTTTAGGCTACATTCAAAGTTTTAACTTCTATGTACCTCTCTGGTCTTCATCTCCCTGAAAATCCATGGAGCTTGGACATCCAAATCTTTACTTGCAAGTGGGAATCCAGTCCAATTCCTGAGTCACTATGATACTTTAGGTGTATTTATAGGACTAAACAAACACATGCCTCCCTGAGGGGCACAAAGAGTATCTAGATTAGGAAGAAGGACTAACTGAGATAAACAAAACTGAGAGCCATTTTGAATCGAATTCACCCAAATACCCCAAATTTAATTACACATTTCCTGATATCTAATGCTAAAGTCAAAAAAGAAAGCATAAAAAAAAAGAAGCTTCTCCAGATACTGGATATGATGAAAAGTAAGTTTCAGATCTGGTTGTCTCAATCCAAACATCCTTCGGAATAATTCAAATGTGATAATTTTATATTTCCTCTTCTCTGATAATTTCAGTGTTTTGGTTTTAATCCCATTTGTCTCAGAGTCTGTTCATGGAATATCCAATTAAACAGTTCACACTAGAAACAAAAGATGGAATGTAGAGACCAAGATACAAATTGCAGCTAACTACATGTTCTTCTTATGTGAGACACATCTATGTTAAAAACATTCTTGTTTATAAAAGTAGAAACTCCGAACTAACAGCCGTTAAAATTAAGATGTCTTTTCTAGCTTCAGTTCTCTTGTGCGTATGCTTAAGTGTGTACATATGAATATATACACTTCAGTTCCCTAGTCACATATTTCTTCAACTACATTGCTCCATCCAGAATCACATCTTGTGTTTCTCTATAGGATCCCTGATTCTTACAGCAAAAACCAACTCCTCACCACATCTTTCTGAGTTGCTCCCTGAATCTGCAAGATATCTTTCTAGCTTCTACTTCCTCACCCCAGCCAGTTTTAATCTACTTTTAAGATATTACCTCTACAACTTCCTTCCCTAATGTTTTAGGGCCGACACCAAAAGCTGAATCTATTCTTTTCTTTCCATGACTGCTTCATTTTCACTGGGATGCCAACTCTCTAGCTCAGCTTGAACCTCCAGTTACTTCCAAAACTGAGCAGTTACCACTACCATCTCTTTCCCCATCCCATCAATCCTCTATGGATTTGGGATTACACTAAGAGTGGTAGAGGTCAGTTGGAAACTATTAGCTAGAGAAGAACCACAGCAACAAAGAAGGGAAGAAACAGGGTCAAAACTGGAACTAAGAACAGTCAAAAAACACTTCACAAAGCTTAAATTGATATCTTTGTAATTGGAAATGAATAGTAATTTGATAAGCATATGAGGGGTTAAATTAAGTTAGAACACCTCACTTAAAATGTAATTGCTTTCCACTGTGGATCAGTTTGTATGTTGTAATTCTGAAAAGAAATGTTGACTTGCTCTCACCTTTCTTAGACTTTTTCACATTTTTTTGGTTAATTTTGTTTAGCCTGTCAAACACATGAAGACTGGATTATTAATAATATTCTAATGTGGCAGGTGTGTATTCGTGTGTGGGAAGGTGTCGGCTTAAAGTGACAGCTGAACCTTTTGCTGAAATATAAGCTTTACTCCCAGGAGAAAGTGCTCTTCTCTCTTCTTTTTCTCTGGGTACACTATGCTATATGATAGAAGATGTTAATATTAGAAGCGGAACAGATGGCTCAGATCAAGACTGGGGGCACAGCTACAACTCAGAGATGGGGAAAGAGATTCAAAGAGGAGCCGTCAAGAGCAGAAAATAAAATTATAAGGTTCGTTTTGAGGAAGTAGTGTGGGGGTTTTATTATTGAGACCTCCACATCCTCATTTAGAGTGACCCATTTATGAGGCTTGTTACGAACTTGTCTAACCCTGTTGCTGGCATTTTACTACTTGAAAGGGATTTTAAATGTCATTGAGTAGCTCTTGCTCTCTCTTCCTCTCTCTTTGGTTACATCCGAGCATCTGACAGCTCTATTTCACTGGAAGGACTGGCAAGCCTGTGATTCTCATTATACACAGGACAATGTAGATGCTTTAGGATCTTTCTGAATGGACAGCTCTACAATAATTCCATCTCATATATTACTGCCATAATTATTAGGCATAGAAAGCATCCAAACTGAGGCTTGACACATTTACCACAATGTAGCACAACTAACTTATTACAAAATAAATATCCCCCTAAGAAGAGATTTTATATGATTCGGTATAATATTCAAATGCTTGGTCCTGCTTGCTGAGATTCCTAGGCTCTATTCTTTGTAACACTTCATTCAAAGTTTTTCAGAAGATAGGACTTAGGGCTGACTGGTTTAGTGATTCCAGATTCCCTATCCAAGGAACCACATTATACAACCTGTTTTATAAATTAGTCCAGATTCCCTTTTAACTTCAACCAGAAGAGTTTTTCCAATTCAAATGTCATTTATCAAACTCACAGCTCTTTAAGCCTTCTTATAATACTCAGGCGTGTTTTGTGCAGTTTGCTAATTTCATTCTGCCTTCCACTGCTTGTGGACAAGATCCTTCCACAGGCGTTCACTTTTGTGGAGTTTCTTGTTAATTCACATAAATGTATCCAGTGCAGCAATGTATGACTGGATCATAACTTAGTGATGAGTTGTGAAACATAAATGGACTTGACTAAACTTTATGCCTCTAGATGGATAACTGTTCTGTTATATGGCAGATAAACCTCTGTCTCCCAGATATCAACTAAAGCAGCACAATTAAAATGTTACCAGGCTCTCCTCAAAATTTGTCATGGTTTTGTAATTTTGCTATTGGTATTCCACATCATAACATCATGTACAGCCCGGGTAATTAAAGGGTTAATACTCCAGTTCCGTGGAGTATTATCACCTGTGATGGAAAAATAAACCAAAAGACGTCATAAAATTAGTGCATTAATATTTTTCAAATTGTTCAAAACCACACAAGCTGTGTCCTCTCAATCAACAGTGCATGGCCTTTATTGGCTGTTGACTGCTAGTTAAATCAAAGGTGCAAATTTTTTGTTTTTTGGATACCAAGTACATTCATGTCATTCTGTAGAAATATCACATGATGATGGTACAAACTGTTAGGAAAAAGTGATTTACACATCATCTTAACTACTCTCACAGGTACTCTTCTGAGACAATCAATTTGGTGTTCTATCTCATTAAATTTCACTGTTTTGGTACCCTATATTATTTGAAAGAGTCTACAGTGTCCTTGAACTGAAGGTATTTAAAGATCATTCTCACAGACAGGAATCCTGATGAGATAAGAGTCAGACCTGCTTCAAGCTGTCAAAATGATGGACAAAAAAAATAAATAAATAAAGGAAGAAAATTATCCGCCACATAACTGACTGATGGACACTGAGATCTTTAAAAGGTGCTAAGTCCATTTTTTGTATAACATTAGACAGAATCCAGCAGCAGCCAGCAATCAGTGTAAGAAACTGATACACAAATGCCATGAAAACCAGAATGTACTGGCATACAAAGTCATTGCAGCAGCAAGGCTAAGTTTATTGCTCTACTGCTCCTCTACTTGCTAATAATAAATTACCGCATTAATAACCCTTTATACTTATCCTATTGGAGATTATATGATTACTGATAAAATTTTAACTACATTAGCAACACTACACTAATTGCATTAACTAGCATAATAAAGTTAACAATATAAATATGATGTCCTTGATGCACACATGGTAAGATTGTACATCTCCTTAAAATTAATATTAATGGAAAAATGTCATGCTATTTTTGTTCAAACCACTTTTACGCCTGGCTTAAAGTCTTAAAACTTAATACTAGGTAACAGGATTAACGCAGTCTCTTTCAAATGCAAACATGAAGTGAAATTTAGAGGTGGTCTTCCATAAATCAGAAGTTAATCATGCAAGGCCAATTTAAGTCCTATGAGATCATCACCCCGAAAGAGATCACATCAAAGTAAATGGTCCAGGAAGCCTGAAACAGCAGATCAGGGTCTGACAGTCCCAGTAGCTGACAAACACCAAGGTTCCTCTTCCTTATTCACAGTTCTATATGACCTTTGATGAATAAAAGTGACACTATCTTATTCTGTACTCACATCTCACCATTCCTGGAGGTGATCAAGAAAAGAGTAGATGTCGCTGAGTACCATGTCACTGAGTGACATGACTTAGTCATGTGGAGGTGATGAGTTGTTGGTTGGACTAGATGATCTTAGTGGTCTTTTCTAACTTTGATTTCTATAATTATATAATTCATCTTCTGTGACCTTCAGGAGACTTTTATCAAATCAGTCGTAGTCTGGTAGAAAAGCAAGAAAGTACCAAAACTACTTTTCTTTACACTGCCCTCTCAACATAAATAAATAAATATATAAGCACTGTGTTCAGCATAAAGTTTGACCTGCGGGCCAACACTTGACAGACTGAGCCTGGGTATGGAGAGAGAAATGTATATCAAAGCCAAACAAGTAAAGATCATCCAATGATTACATCAGTACTTGCGAACAAGCAGCAAGGATGGTAAAGCTTGGTCAAGAGAAAAGGTGATCTATGGAGTATAGCCAATGTTCTCTCTGGATGCCCCCACCCCTGGATGTGTTCAAGGCTAGGTTGGATGGGGCCCTGGACAACCTGATCTGGTGCCTGATCTAGTGGTTGGCAACTGTGCCCATGGCAGGGGATTGGAACCAGATCTTTGAGGTTCCTTCCAATCTAAGCCATTATATGATTCTATGATACTTTCCTTCTGGTGGCTTAAGATTGTATTTTCTTTCCTATGTCTGCCCATTTTCACATCCATAGTAGGGGCATCTCTACCCGGCACCCCAGTTAGATCTGGACCCCTCACAACTTGCTCAGAGCTACATGGCTCTCTCCCCCTGAACACCAACCTTTGAAAGTAGGAGCCAAATAGAACAGCTCAGGCATCTTCATTCAGAGCATGGGCAGAGCAACATCCTCTTTCAGTTAGGTATCACAAGTTGTTATTCTGAATACCTGTCCTCATGCTGTATTTCCTCCTTTGGTAAAACAAGAAATCTAGCACCTACTTGCCTTGTAACAGTGTTATGAGCAGTTGCAATACATATTGAAGGTGCCCAGATGGAACCCATTGGCAACAAATGTGCTGAATAATCAGGCACAAGAGAAATACTGTTTTATTTAAGGACATCTATATTTTTAGCTGAATGTTCCCCTAAAATGCATGAGCTTTTTGGCTCACCTAATAACTGCATTAAAGCAGTGAAATTTATTTCAGTAAAGCTCTGAATGGAACAACATTAAAATCCAATATTTATTCATGTTACAGCACAGTAATTTGATAAGTAATAAGCATTAAGATAAATATAATATTGTAATTGACAACTCTGAGCTTTGCTGTGTACCTGGAATCTCTAGGGAAGACATGACACTTGACATTTAATTTGAAAAGCAAGGTAGCCTGATGGGGAAAAAAAGAAAAAAAAAAAACTTTTTCATGTTGATAGTAAAAAAGCATTGGCTCATTTTATTTAATCTGGTGGATTTGCTTAGCTTTATTTTCATATTTTAATAAACTTATCTCATAGAAGTATAATGAAAATAGAAAGAACAACTATCATAAGAATGGATGGGTTTTGATTCTTGTGTAGAAAACAGTTTTCTTCCTGCCATTAATGATAAATGTAAATTAAACAGTATGAAATCTGTTCTAAAAAAATCACAAGTTCCTAAAGAAACCTCATAATGTCTAAATGCCAATACTGGATTAATCAAGGAAGTTGAATTTTTATGATGCATAACTCCAAGGTGAAGATAACATAATTTTCATTTTGCAGTGTTAAATACTGTAATGTCAGTACAATATGCAATGAAGAGAAATACAATAAAATAGGCAGATAAAGAAAATTTTGCTCTTGAGGTGTAAACCCTGTCATTTTTGGCTGAGGTGAAGCTGGCCCTTACAGGTGGAACAATTTCCCATCTTCATGAGTAAGGGACAGAAGATAGGATGATGGTGATAACACAGCATGTGGAAAAAATGTTACTGCAGTCTCACCAATGACACTGCGATGGCCCCACTGGGGATCCTCTCAAGAGTTAAGATGATGATAAGATACCATTTTGCACAGCTATTCCTACCTCTTACTCTACTTGGTTCTATTACTCAAGCTCCTTCCCTCTTAGAACTGCCTATCTGTCACCAGAAAGCATAAAAGACTTCCTCCGCCTTTTAGATTGGGCAGATGGAGAAAGTCATTACTTAGGAGCGCATAACTACTATCTCATCTCTGATTTCATAAAGCCTTGGATTTACTGAGTTCACCTATACTGACACCGTTGTTCAATTCCATCTTAGAGGACCTAAATATAGCTCGAGACATTACCACAGCCATGCTAGTAGTAACTCTGGCTAGAAATATTAGCCACAGTGACTTGTGCCAGCCTCTAGCCTCAGCCTCCATTGGTGAGAATTTCACTCCAAAACTACTGCTCAGAGATCACCTTCTAAGGAAATTCTTTGAGTGTGTTAATAACATCTTTATATCATATTGATTTACTTCACTCTTTCTCTGAGTTGTTTTGTTTATTTGTTTCTTTTCAGTGTATCATCTTATATGTATCACTTGAACAGATTAATAGAGAATCAATTATGTCATCTGCAGGTAGATCCAATAACTCCTGTGGCTGTGTTTCAATGGAAAAACGAAAGAGTTTTCTTAAGGTTCTGGTTAGAAAATCTCCCTCTTTTGAGAAATAAAGAAGATCTATTGTCTCTTACCTGTTTGTTAGGTGTAACTCAGTATGGAAAATAAGAGGAAAATTGACTTATCACATTTTATTTCTATGTCAGTAAAATGGAGTAAATACTGTGCATGGATTTAAGGTTGTCTGTACCACTCATTCACAGTAAGGTCTGTTGACACATTATTCTTCTGAGTTGTAAGACAAGATGGCCTATGATGTTCATTGATGTATTCTTACTGTGACAAATCAATAACTACGTGCTGCCACAATCATTGCAGATACTGGTTAAGTCTCCCCTTGCATCGCAGCATGATGCCTGTATGGAGAGTAGTGTGGAACTGTATCTTTTCTCTGCTTGGATCATTACATCAGCTTAAAAGTACATGTGACAGCCTTCATGATGTCTCTTACTGACCAGCCTCAAACAGCACAGAGGCTAGCATTTAAAGTTATACTTCAGAATCTTATATCAAGTCAACATTCATGTTCTGCTATTTTCTGGGTTCACCTTTCATCTCATCTCTGATCCCTCACAGGTTCAACTACTATCAGATCTAGAAGGGTAACGATGCTTCAGCAGAATTATAGTTCTGGGGTTCAAGAACAAGGAAGAGTGTACAAATCAAGAAGTGCTGACAGATACAGAAAGAGACCCTGTAAACTCTAACCTCAGATCAGAAGTATACCTCATTTGTGTGTATTTGAGCGTCAGTGCTCTTTTTCCCAGGCACTGTCCGAGTTGTCCTCATCAGCTGTTTCTCAGCAGCTCCTAATTATTCCTCACCTACTGTGAACTTCTCCCTAATTACTCTTTCCCTTTCTCTCCAGGGCCTCCACAAGAATGACAATGTCATTTGCAAATCTGAAGTGACTCTCAGCTCTAATGTTGACCTTTGTTGCAGTTCTCTGTTCTACCAAGGCCTTTACATTCTTTTGAAGTCTATATCTGAAAATATCTCAGAAGGGTCAGTTAACTAAAGTCCATTCTTCTCAAGTTTCCTTGAGGATGGAGAGTTAGGCTGAATGAGAAGCCTTGCAGAAGGTGATTGCATTTTTTGTTATGTTTACATTGACAATAATGATGAGAGTAAATGCTCGTTTCTGTAAAGAGGTCACAGAAATCAGAATGCCAAGAGGTCACTCACCTTTCTCTAAACAGCTTCTTTAGCCTCTTGACCTTGCAAATGGAAGATTCCCAGGACTGCTTCCTTCTACTGCATCTGTCCATATTTCTTATTGTCTGTCCCTTCTCAGACATAAATTTCCTAATGCCACAATTATTTTCCTCCCCAGAGTGATACCATCCAACAGACACCCAGCTACATTCATCCTTCTCCCTTCACCTCATATACAACTTTGGAGATCCCATTACCCTTGCTACTGCTGAAGAACAGCAGTAGGGTATACTTCAGTCCTTCCTGCTTCACAGCTTCCTCTTTAGTTGGATCAGGTCCACTGAGTCCACTGAGTAGGATGAGACCAAAATAATTTGTTTACTCTAAATGGACCCCTTCCAAGCTGTGTTCCTGCATGCTCTGAGCAGTGTCATCACAGCTTGGCTGGGTTTCTTCCTCCTGTTTTTCTGGACTAGAACATCACCGACAGTGCTTTCAGGTACTGGCAGTCTTTCTGGCAGCTCACAGTTCTCCTCAGGCATCTTTTGCGTGTGTGACGTACCAAGCATTTCTTCTGAAGCCCCACTTTCTGCACAAACCATGGAAAGTTTTTCCGCTGTCATTCTATTTCTATTCCTTCTTAATTTGCTCTCGTGTTGACTTTCATCTGTCATTATCTGAATTTAGAGGGCAGATACTATCAAGCAAGCAACAGACATCCAAGGAGCAAGCTTGAATATTGGATCCCATTCATTTTCTCTGAGCAATCCAACAAACTCCCTTTCAAAGACAAAGTCCAGGAGCAATCTGGGAGATCTTTCTCTATAAGGACAGCTTCCAAACAATTGCACAGATGAGATTAAGGCAGCTCCACCCCAGTCTTCCAACAGAATTTCAGCAAGCTCCATGCTGACAAACTTCCTCAAAGGCTCTTGTGACATGTCTTAGAGCACATAGCACACAGCTTCAGTATTATGCTATGAAAACACAATTCTGACTGTAATACAGCTCTCATATTGCTTTTGACATTGGCTATACATAAAATATTATAATTTTGAGTCACAAGGACATCACAGGATACTAAGGAGTCCTAGCATGCTAACTGTGGAGCAAGAACACAGAAATTCTGGGCAAAAATATCCCTAAGCATGTCAACACAAAGGGTTTTTATGCTTACAGGAATCTGGTGAGCAGTCGGAAAATTAAGATATAATGCAGAGAACAAATTGATCTGTAGTTTCTGTCCAGAAACTGTAGAGAGAAGATTCTCTTTTATCTTTTCTTTTTGACTCTGTAGGGTGCCCTAGGTCTGCACTTGTGGAAAGTTCAAGTATCAGTAGTATCTGGAGTAGCAGATGATGGGAGAAATCTAAGAACTCACAAGTATCAATATAAGGGTCAGGTTTAGCATCTTTATGAAAAGGAACACATCTTTCGAACACATCTTCTAAGTAATCTGTAGTCAGCATTCAGCCAACCCAGAAATACTGTCACCACACAGCTGTTTCCATTTAGCATCTTACTGAAAGCTTGAAGGAATTATCAAAAAGGTACCCAGAAAGCAATTTTGGAAATATTTAAGATTAAGATGAGTAGAATATTCAACAAATGATCCCACCTTTACAACTAAGCATTCTGGCAGCTGACAGAACCAAATACAAGAGACAGCTCTCTTCTGTTAATACATAGGCTGTTCTGTATCCAGATAAGAAAAGCAAATGAAAGTTGAAATGTTGGTTTGACATAGGTCATTTCTTAAACTGCTAATGCTCCCCCCAGATTAGGTTGTCACAAGTAAAGGACACAGCTGAACAGACAGGTGGGACTGATTAAACTGTCACATGCCAATAATACAGTAAGTTACTTTGTCAAGGCAGGAGAAGCATAGTGGCAAGGTTGCTGTCACTGAGTGTTTTGCTATGTATGGTCACAAATGAAGCCCTGGAGGATGTCACGAAACAAACAAGAGGACATAAAGCAGGGAAGCATGTATTATGCATGCACAAGTAGGAGAAAACAATCATTAGTTAAGGACTTGGCTGTAAGGACAAAGAAGATAGTACAAAGGATGAAGCCCTCTGCTCCCAGAGGACCTTGTTCTCAGCCTCTTTGGTTTTCAAACAAATTATTTGCTTTAAATCAAAATTAATACAAACTACATTTACAGAAGTCTGACAGGTCATAGCCAGAGACTCCCTCTTTAAATTCTCAGAGATATTAATTTTCCTGACTCCTGCATAAAAGAAGGACATGACTATGAACACCTACTGTGATTTTATTTCATATTAGAGGCAAAGACAAATGGAGAACATAACATTTGGAATTTCACTTGACTAAGATAAGCCCCTGAAAATGAGAATGAATGCTTATTAAAAATAAAAAGACTTCTGAAAAAAAAAAAAGTGTAATTATGCAAGACATCAAGCTCTTCTCTGTTCAAAATTGCTGAAAGTTCATATATATATTTCTAAAAGGATTTCATGTTTCCACCCTGATCCTGACCAGAAACTAAAACAAGGAATGACTTAATAAGCATATGCCATGCATATCAGTTCAATGAATAATATCGTTTCAATGAATAATTTTGCTTATGGTACACCACTCCTGTCTTTTTTAACTTCTACATTAGAATCCAAGGAAAGATAGTCTGAGGTGAGACTCACCTCTGAGGATGGTTTGGTCCATTTGGTGCTGGTTTGATGATCATTTTAACAGATACATCATGCAGTGTACTCAGAATCTCGAGCACAACTCACAAAAAAGATCATGTATTCTACTCCAAGCCATAGAAGATGTGGCCCACTGAAATATTTTGCATAACAAACAGTTTTCCCAATTTATCACTTGAATCCCAAGGGATTGAAGAAGTCTTGCGTGCCTGTTGAGCCATTTAGTGTACGTAGGATAGTTAAATATGAAAATATTGATCAACAGTAATGGGAAATATATTCGTAAGTCATATAAGGATCGTAAAACCCGAGCTTGGTACCACAGAAACACAAGACACTCGTTTGCAAAAAGATGGTTCCTATCCTTTGATAAAACTTAGATTCTACCATGATTTTGAGGGATTCAGAAGACATTATTCATGTACCAGGATTGTACCACTGTCACCGACTTTTGGAAAAGACCTTTAGTAAAAGTCTGCCTTGGGTTTCACGTGATATGTCAATACATTCAGACTAACAGCTTTGTAAGTCTCAATGTGAATCTGTAAGGAATTCCTCAGATAATAGATGTTTTACCAGAGAATACAGGTAAGACACTGAAATGTTTCCTTTAACCAAAGGCCTCGGATGAAAATTGCCCTGCCATACTCTTGACAACAGCTATCCCCACAGTGAGGTTTGTACGGAGCCGTGCAGCACATGATGCCCTGGCCTCCTGCCCTCCTGCCTCATGGCTCTGGCCTGAGGACATGGCTGTTGGCTGTTGAGGACATGGCTGTTGGCTCACTCCCTTCTGTAGGGTGCTATCCACACAATCTCAGAGCTCCCTCTGATTGACTGCCCACTCCCTTTATATCGTTATGTGATGATAACAATTTTGAGATTCCTGGAGACATAGAAAGGTTGTATGCCTAATTTTTATCTATATGTCTACACACACACATACCACTCACAGGCACACATGTGTGAAGACGCTTAAATATAATAAGGAAACAGGGACCGCACAAACCAGAGGAAACAACCAATGGATTTGTGAATCCAAGCTTTACTGTGAGGCAAATGTGGAGACTGTCACACAGCAACAGCAAGGGTGGCTGGCTCAGAGCTCTCTTCACCCACCCATGCAGGCCTCTGGATCAGGACAAGGAAGTTTACGAGGCCTTCTACAGGAAGCTGATAGCAGCCTCCCAATTACAGGCCCTTGATATCATTGGGGATTTTAACTACCCTGATATTTGGTGTAAGGCCTATTCAGCCAGCCAGCCATAGTCCAGGATGTTCCTCCTGTGCACTGATGATACCTTTCTGATGCAAATGGTGGATGAGCCAACTAGGAGAGAAACGCTGATGGATCTTATTCTCACTAACAAGGAGTGTCTGGTTGAAGTGGTGAAGTTTGAAAGCAGCATTGGTTGCAGCAACCATGAGATGGTGGAGTTCAGGATCTCATGTGGCAGGAACAGAATACCAAGCAGGTATTCTGGACTTCAGCAAGGACAACACTGGCCTTTTCAAGCAATTGTTAGGGAAAATCCCATGGGGCAGGGTACTTGAAAGTAAAGGGGCCCATGATAGTTGGTTAGGATTCTAGGATTGCTTCTTCCAAGCTCAAGATCAGAGCATCCCAACAGGAAGTCAAGACAGGGAGCCGGGAGACCTACATGGTTAAAGAGGGAACTGCTGGGCCAACAACCAGCATGAAAGGAAGATCCTATCCCATGGCTTACCTTACATCTCTACAACCATCTCTTGTTGTAAGGAAGGAGTAACTCAGATAAAGCTTGCAAATCTTCTAGTGATGGTTAAGAGTGAATCCTCAGGCTCAGGAGCTTTCGGTTTCAGACACTCTCTCTCTTACTTTGATTTATTAGCCTCAATTTTAATTATATTGTATCATATTGTGTTATCTTGCATTCCGATATCATATTTAGTAAAATTAAGTTTTCCTCCTTAGATTGTTGCCACTGTTCTGTTTTTGGACCCAGCTACCATCTCCCTACCCTTCCCCTTTTGGCTTGAACCTCCACCACTTGGCTTGACTCGGCTCAGCTTAGCTATTCCCATGACTGTGCTTGTGACAGAACCTTGAAAGATCGTCTAGTCCAATCCCCCTGACGGAGCAGGAACACCTAGATAAGGTCACACAGGAACATGTCCAAGTGGGTTTTGAATGTCTCCAGAGAAGGAGATCCGACAACATCTCTGAGCAGCCTGTTCCAGTGTTCTGTTACCCACATCATGAAGAAGTTTTTTTTCATATTTATGTGGAATCTACTTTGTTCCAGCTTGCACCCATTGCCCCTTGTCCTATCTTTGGATGTCACTGAGAAGAGCCTGGCTCCATCCTCATGACACTCACCCTTTACATGTTTATAAACATTAATGAGGTCACCTCTCAGTCTCCTCTCCTCAAAGCTCAAGAGACCCAGCTCCCTCAGCCTTTCCTCATAAGGGAGATGCTCCACTCCCCTAATCATTTTTTGGCTCTCTCACTGGACTCTCTCAAGCAGCTCCTTGTCCTTCTTGAACTGAGGGGCCCAGAACTAGACACAATATTCTAGATGCAGTCTCACCAGGGCAGAGTAAAGGGGGAGGAGAACCTCTCTCAACATACTAACGAAACTCCTTCTAACACACCCCAGGATATCATTGGCCTTCTTGGCCACAAGGGCACAGTGCTGGCTCATGGTCATCCAGCTGTCTATCAGGACCTTCAGGTCCCTTTCCCCTACTCTGCTCTCCAACAGCAAGACTCTACACTTGCCTTTGTTATATTTCATTAAATTTCTTCCCGCCCAACTCTCCAGGCTGTTTAGGTCTTGCTGGATTGCAGCACAACCTTCTGACGTATCAGCCACTCCTCCCAGTTTTGTGTCATCAGTAAACTTGCTGACAGTGCACTCTATCCCCTCATCCAAGTCGTTGATGAATATACTGAATAGTACTGGCCCCAGTACCATCCCTTGAGGGATTCCACTAGATACAGAACTCCAACTAGATTCTGTTGCACTGACCACAACTCACTAGTTTCTTTCCTTCAGCGAGTTCACAGTCCACCTCACTACCTGATCATCCAGACCACACTTCCTCAGTTTAGATGCAAGGATGCTGTGGGAGAGAGTGTCAAAGGCTTTACTAAAATTTTACTACTTTTTGAAGATTGGAGTGACATTTGCTTTCCTCCAGTCCTCAGGCACCTCTCCCATTCCCCACGACTTACCAAAGATAATGGAGAGTGGCCTAACAATGACTTCCTCCAGCTGTCTCAGCACCTGTGGGTGCATCCCATCAGGACCCATGGATTTATGGATGTCCAGATTGATTAACTGGTCCTTAACCCAGTCCTCATCAATCAAGGCAAACACCTTCTTGACTCTGACTTCCCCAGGGGTATGGGGCTCCTCAGGACAGGCTCCAGCTGTATAGACAGAGACAAAGAAGGCATTAAGTAACTCCACCTTCTTTGCATCTTCTGTCACCAGGGCACCCACCTCATCTATCAGTGGGCCTACATTGTCTCTAGTGATAGTTTTATCTGCAGTGTATTTGAAGAAACCCTATCTGTTGTCCTTGACCCCTCTTGCAAGGTTTAAATCTAGTGAGGCCTGAGCTTTCTTATTTGCCTCCCTATATTTGCTGACAACAGTCTTATACTCCTTCCAAGTGGCAAGCCCCTCCTTCCATGATCTGTACTGTCCAAACAAGTAGTGTTCACTTGTTAATTACTTTTCCAGTTCAAAACTTATCATCAAAAAAGGGCCAAATCCCCTTATTGGCACCATCTACAGCTACAGACTTCTGCCAACATCAGCACAGGCACGTGCTGAGCTATGGACATTTTCTTGGGCTTGAGCATTCAGCTGCTTCTCATGACAGATCTAACAGAAATTAAACTTTGATCTGATTTCTCTGTGGAATTAATTCATTCTTTTTGTGTGTCTAAGCATCCTTCACCATAGATCTGAATATCACTGTTTACATTACCCTTTCTTCAGCTTCTGGGCAGTTCAAACCAAAAAGCTCTAAAGATTATTAAAGGATTCCCAATGGCTGCAGCATACTCCAAGAAAGCTGCCTAGTTTTCAAATACTTACCTTTGGGTTTTTATTACTGCAAACATTATCTTCAAGTATCTGTTAGTTTTAATTTGCTTTGAACCTCTAGAGAACAGCAAGTACGATGTGCTAAGCTGGCTGGCCACCAGAATCCTCGCCCCCAGATACTTGCTCTCCAAGACTGGTATCTGACAGACACTAACTTTTGCATTTGTTGCAACTTAGAGAACACAAGTTCAATGTGCAATTATTCTAATTGGTTGCAGGCTGAGGTCTTTTTCTATACTGATCCTTTTATCCTAAAAACTGGTCTTTGTTTTAAACAAATAGTTGCTATAAGGAAGATATCAAGGTCCTGGAGAATGTCCAGAGAAGGGCAACAAAGCTGTGAGGGGTCTGGAACACAAGTATTATGGGGAGTGGCTGAGGAAACTGGGATTGTTTAGTCTGGCAAAAAGGATGCTCAAGGGAGACCTTATCACTTTCTACAACTCCCTGAAAGGAGGTTGTACTGAGGAGGGGGTCGGCCTTTTATCCCAGTTAATAGTGATAGGATGAGACAGAATTACATCAAGTTGCACCAGAGGAGGTTCAGGTTGGATATTAGGAAAAATTTCTTCTGAGACAGGGTGGTGGTGGAGTCACCATCCCTGGAGACGTTCAAGAACTGTGCAGATGTGGTTAGTACTTAGAGACATGGGTTAGTGAGCAATAATGGTGGTAGGTGGATGATGGGACTGGATGATCCTGCAGGTCTTTTTACAGCTTTAATGATTCCATGATTCTATAGGGAAAATAACTTCCTACAGCATCAGAAAAAGCAAGACACTCTTATCCCATACCAGTACAGAAGATGAAGTATGCGTTTTTACAGTACCACAATAGAATACAGTTTAATGAGGCCTGCAGCTCCAGCCCTCACCTACAGGCCACTAGGTTTTTGCATTACTTGAAGAAGAGAAACAGAGCAATTTACAACCGTTCATCCTTCAGCTTTCTCTGGTGTTAGAAGTAAGGCTGCATTTTCCTTTCAGTTGGGAAATAAAGGCAAGCAACAAGAAGCCAAAGGATGCCAGTTTATACAATACTACATATGAATGTTGTATCTCTAAGATTCTATCGAGTTTTTAAAAAATGAGAGATTAGTACCTTGTAGGGAAGGGAAAGAGCTGACTTGTTGTTTCAAGTAAGTCTTCAGCAATCAATTAATTGCCTGATCAATGCAGCATGATCTAAGCAGCTTAATTGAAGAGAAAGAATACTTAGGAAGCACATCTCTCCAGAGGAGGAGCACTGCCAGTAAAGTTAACAGCGTTTTGAAATACAGCTGCCTCATTTGATTTAGGAGGGAAAATGGTGTAAAACGAGATATAAGGACATCACAAGTAATTGACATCCAGAATGATACCCTTCAACAGGAAGGCTTCAGACTGAGAATTTATTGACACCCACAGACTCATGTGGCAAGAGTGCTAACACATACATGTTCACATTTGGAACCCAACAGGAGGAAATCATGAATTTTTTATCATTCCATCACAAAGCTGAAGGTGATTTTTCCTGAAAGGAACAATGCTCTTTTAAAGAATAAAGAACACTCCCTACAGGTTGTGTGGCTTTTTCAGATATACTCTTGCTACAACTACTTGTTAGTAAATGACAATAGTTTCATCAGATTGTTTTTGTATTAGACAGAAGGGGGAAGAGGACTGATGATATTGTAGTCAAGGCAGCACAACATGGACTGGTCAGGTTTTCCTTTTCCAAAGCCCACTGTGGAGAATGATTAATTGCTGAACGTGAAGTGAAACCAATAATACTAACTACACTACTCTTCCTCCCTTGAAGAGACAGGAATGTTTTCACTCATGAATCCAAAAGGTTGGGGAAAAAAATGTATAGCTTCTATTTACAAAATAAAAAATACATATTTTGTAGAAAGACAAGTGCATTAGTTAGACACTTGGCAGGGCTCCCGAAGTTGTTAGAAACTACTCTAGCTCCACATTTTGATGGTCTAGTGTTATTATGTCTACAGCAATGCCTAGGCTTTTCACCTAGATTTGAGCCAGAGAAGGAAGCATGCTAGAATATAGATCGTTTGCTTTCATATAGAGATTAATTTTCCTCATGCAGCTGCATGAGGCAAAGAATGTGGGCATTTACCCTCAGCAAGTCTGCAGATGACACTGAGCTGAGTGGTGCAGTTGGCACGCTAGAGGGAAGGGATGCCATGCAAAGGGACCTGGACAGGCTTGAGAGGTGGGCACATGCTAACCTCATGGGAGTTCAACAAGGACAAGCGCAAGGTCTTGCACCTTGGTCAGGGCAATCCCAAGCACAGATACAGGTTGGGTGGAGAATGGCTTGAGAGCAGCCCTTAGGAGAAGGACCTGGGAGTGTCAATTGCTGAAAAATTCAACATGAGCTGACAGTGTGTACTTGTATTCCAGAAGGCCAATCATATCCTGGCTTGCATCAGGAGAAGTGTGGAGAGCAGGTCGAGGGAGTTGATTCTGCCCCTCTTCTCTGCTCTCGTGACCCCCACCTGCAGTACTGCATCCACTTCTGGAGCCCCCAAAACAAGGACATGGAGCTGTTAGAGCTGGTCCAGAGGAGGGCCATGAAGATGATCTGAGGGCTGAAGCTCCTCCCCTATAGGGACAGGCTGAGAGAGCTGGGGCTCTTCAGCCTGGAGAAGAGAAGGCACCAGGAGGACCTCATAGTGGCCTTCCAGGACCTGAAGGGGGCCTACAGGAAAGCTGGGGAGGGACTTTTTATAAGGGGACATAGTGACAGGATGAGGGGAAATAGATTTAAACTGGAAGAGGGTAGATTTAGACCCATCTAGATGAATAATTTAGAAAAATTCACTGTCTAAATGAGTTTAGGCCCCTTTCGAGTGCTGGTAGCCATGCCTTTTGCCTCTAGTTGGAGATATAAATGCACAACTATAAAGTGAATCAGGTAACATACAAATGAAATAAAATGCCCAACTTACTTTGATTATCTTGCACATTACCAAGGAGGAATTTTTATGGAAGAAGAGGACTTGATGTGAAGGAGTTAATGGCTCTAGGATATTAATACTATCAAGTCTTCTTTCTGTCCCATTTTCCAGCCAATGGCCTCAGTACAGCAAGCACTTACCAATGCATTTTTATCACACATTCAAGTGGTCCCAATTGTAGTTATGGGTCCTTCAAGCCAAGTTAATTAAAATAGTAAGATAAGGGAATTAATTCCCAAAGGCTGACTGATCCTCCGTTTGTATTGCAAGATGACACCAGCTTGGAGCGTGATCCCCACAGCCAAGATTCCATAGCTGAATCTCTACACCAAAAAAAAATCATCTTCTTAGCAGGATTTGCCTCCACGGTGGAAACAAAGTGGAAAAAAGTGTTGAGGTTCTTAATTTCTCCATTTTCATGGCCATGAATTGTACAACAAGACAGATCTTGTTATTCTGTTTCAGAAAAGATTCAAATGATTGTGTCAGGACTGTGAGCCCTGGTAAACAGGGGCAAATGGTGGCTTGCTCTGGGCTACCACAAACCCAGGCAGACTCAAATGTGAACACATTTCCTCAATATTCATCTGTTCAGGCTGACTACTCTCGGGATTGAAGACATTTCCTGTGGTAAATAAAGGGCTATTACACAGAGTGTGAGGTATTGACTGTCAGAGTAAATTAAAATTAAATGGGGTCCAATTAACACTTGTTGCTTTAGCCGGTTTCATTTCTGAACAAATGCACAAAAGTTATGACAAACCTGTACATGCTGCTTAAGCAGAAATCGATAGAGAGACAATGCTATTTCTGACTGAAATCACTGTAATAGCTTTCTTTCAGAAAAGCCTAGCAGAGGATATGTGAAATAGGTACTTAAAAACATCCATCCATAAAATATGCCCTTCAAAAACAGCTTGCAAACTGTTTTACCAAGTTGTGTATTCTTCTCTTAGAGAGTTCTTAACCTCCTTGGTTAATGCATTAAAATTTGAATGGCAGTGCCTACCCAAACCACTTTCATCAAGCTGAAATCAATGTATTACATTGTCATCATGATTATTGTTCAGCTGATTCTTGTACATTATTACTAACCAACACCAACTCCAGCAAAGGATCCAGACACTAAAACCAAACAAAAATAACTTATTCTTCATTTGACCAAGGTTACTTCAGCTTTTTTTTGGAGTGGGATGATCCCTTTTCCTCAGCCACCCAATGCTTCAATTCAGGCACATTTCTTTGATTCAGTGTTTTCCTGCCTGCATAACTAAAATTCTTCACTGTGGTCATCGAATCATAGAATCATAGAATGGCTTGGGTTGGAAGGGACCTCAGGTGCAGGGAAGCGACCTTGGGCCCAGGGCAGCACCGTGCTGGTCTGGCCATGAGCGGTGCCCCACAGCAGCCCCCTGAGTTGTGGCTGGTGACCCCGCAGGAGAACGAGTCTCTTCAGCTTCCTCAGCAAGAAATGCATGTCGATGTCTTCAGCTGCTGTTCAAATATAATGCAGCAGATCGCAATGCCATGTGGTCAAACAAATGCTGTGGTGTAGCTTGGCTTGTAAAGGATAATCTGCAGAGGTCATATTTTATCAGAATATATGACATTAAGGATAGGAAATTACTGTGGGAGCAGGAGCTGTACAATAACTTTGTATATTCACGATACCAAGCTGGGGGGGAGTGTTGCTCTGCCAGAGGGAGGAAAGGCACTACAGAAGGACCTGAATAGACTGGATCGATGGGTATGAGTTTCAATAGGGCCAAGTGTTGGGTCCTGCATTTTGTTCACAGCGACTCCAAGCAATCCTACAGGCTTGGAGAGGAGTGGCTGGAAAGCTGCCTGATGGAAAGGGACCTTGATGTACTGATGGACAGTCGGCTGAATATGAGCCAGCAGTGTGCCCAGGTGGCCAAGAAGGCCAATGACATCCTGGCTTGTATCAGGAATGGTGTGGAGAGCAGGACTAGGGAAGTCATCCTGCCCCTGTACTTGGCACAGGTGAGGCTTCACCTTGAGTACTGTGTTCAGTTTTGGGCACCTCAGTACAGAAAGAGCACTGAGGTGCTGGATCAGGTCCAAAGAATGGCAGCAAGGCTTGTGGAGGGCTTGGAGAATATGCCCTATGAGGAGAGACTGAAGGAACTGGGGCTGTTTAGTCTGGGGAAGAGGAGACAGGGGAGATCTTATTGCTCTCTTCCAATATCTGAAAGGTGATAGCAGCGAGAGCAGGGCTGGTCTCTTCTCACTGGTGACAGGTGACAGGACAAGGGGAAATGGCCTCAAGTTGCTCCAGAGCAGGTTTATGTTGGATATCAGGAAAAACTTCTTTACAGAAAGGGTGGCTAAGCACTGGCATGGGCTCCCCAGGGAGCAATTCTATGATTCTATGATCCTATGATTCTGAATAGTAGTCCTCAAAGATATTTTCATACTTTCGCTGGAGATACATGTCAAATTGGTCTTAACTTTGCTAATGAAGAAAAGGCTAAATTATTCTGCAAAACAGTAACAGACTTACTTGAACAGTGGCAGAGAAAATCTGAAACAAGACTCGACTCTCCCAAAGGTCCAAATCTACCACTGGCAATTGTTGATATCAAAAACCCAGAAATTACAACTAACAGATTTTACACTCCGCAAGGCAACAGTATTTCATATACCAAAAAATAAAAATAAAAATAAAAAGAAGAAAGGAAAAACTAAAAAGAGAAGATTGACAAACGCAGATATTGGAATACCATCTAACTTCCAACACATTGGACATATTGGTTGGGATCCAAACACAGGTTTTGATGTGAACAACTTGGACACAGAACTGAAAAACTTGTTAGATCTGTGTGGAATTGCAGGGGCTCAACTGAAAGACAAAGAAACTTCCAAGGCCATATATGATTTTATTGAAAAAACAAGAGGTGTGAAAGCAGTTAAAAATGAACTGCGCAGACAAGCTCCACCATCACCTCCACTGTGCAGAGGAAGACTGCCTCTGCCTTCACCAGCACCTCCCCACAGCTTGGGCCCTCCTCATCCCCATGTTAGGGGCCAAGAGGCACCACCTCCACATCCCTCAAGAGCCCAACAACAGCACCTCCACTCCCACCTCCACCTAGACCAGGTGCTGCGGTGCCCACAGCTCCTCCCAGCAGGAAGTATCCTCTTCTTCCACCAGTGCATTCATCCTCTGCGCCATCCAGTCCTCCTCCATCACTGACACAAGCAGCAAATGGGTCGTCTACTCCCCCCACCACCACCTTCTCCTCCACCACCTCCTGGTCTTCCACCACCACCAGGCCTTCCTTCAGAGGTCAATCACCAGCTTCCAGTTCCTGCAGAACACAAAGCAGCACTCCTAGATCAAATCAGAGAAGGAGCACAGTTAAAGAAAGTAGAACAGAACAGTCAACCAGTGTCTTGCTCAGGAAGGGGTGCATTGTTAGACCAGATACGACAGGGGATACAGCTCAAATCTGTATCTGATGGCCACGAGAGTGCACCACCTACATCTGCACCCACCTCAGGAATTGTGGGTGCATTAATGGAAGTTATGCAGAAAATGAGCAAAGTCATTCATTCTTCAGATGAAAATGAGGATGAAGATGGTGAAGAAGACTTCGAAGATGATGACGAATGGGGTGATTGATCATATATTATATTTATATATTTTAATGTGAATAGAATCATAGAATCACAAGGTTGGAAAGGACCTACAAGATCATCTAGTCCAACTGTCCTTCTAAATGATATACTAAACACTACTTTCTGTCTATGGATTCTGTGTAATTATTATGCAAATGTTCTACCAGTTTGCTTTTTTGTTGCGCTTTGCTTTTTTATTAATCTGTGCAATACCTCATTTAATCTGTAAAGGTTTGTGATAATCCTCTACAAAGCTACTCCCTGTTAATGTGTGCAAGTTTGCACCTGAATGATCATGTATATGTGAATACTTTCCATTCCATCAGTAAGGGAGTTTAAATGTAACATGTGAGACTGACAGAAACCTTAATGCAATTTAGTTATAATGCAGGAACAAAAGCACTATGTTAACACTCTACTTTTTCTGCATCTAAATTTTCTTATTAAAACCCACTATAGCACTATGTTCTTTAAGTGATGAAGGTCTTAGTTTATTTAGACCTTTCATTTCAAATGCAATGCTACTTGAATGTTGAGGCTGTTTTAATACTATTGCACGGTTTCAAATACATCACAACATTGCACTTCAAATTTTAGCAGTATACTTTTCATAAAACAAAATCACTACAGAAGTGCACAGCAAGTTCTGAATATTGCCTTGCTCTCACTGTAGCAATACTGATTGCTACTGAATGGCAGTAGTAGTTGAATACTTTAATTAGGGAACTTTCTATGTGAAGTTTAACAGGATGCTCAATGAAGTTAACAATACACATTTATCTTATGTAAACTGGCAGGTGTCCAGTAACCATCCACTTGTTTCTACCAGCAGCCTCTGTCTCCCTTTCCTTCTGTTTTTCCACCAGACAAACACACTGGAAGTTGAGCTTAGATAGCAGAGCAGGCAGTAAAACAGCAATAAATATATTCTCAGGAAGCTGTGGCTGTAAGGCCTCCATTGCCTACAAACTCTGTTGTAAATTATGCATTGCTGTTTAGTACCCTTGACATTTTTAGTAAGTACAATAAAACACCTTTATAGAGTTGGAAAGAACTGTATGTCAGCCCAAGGGAAAAAAAAAGGAACAAATGAAAGACATAATTGTTTTATCTACAATAGATTTCTTTAGTAGATTAGTACTGAAATGCACTGACTTTTTCCCCATCTAGTAGGCAGGATTAAAACCTGGAAGGTCCCATATTTCATTCAGCCAGCCATTAGATTAGAAAATAGGGTGCAGAAAGGAAAACCAAAGAAAATTGCAACTGTAAAGTTCAGAGCTACAGTAAGGAGCTGTATTTGCCACCATTTTAAAAGTAAACAGGGATGTGAGGATGAACAGGTATTAGTCAGCAGCTGTCCAGACATCAATCAGCACATCCTGTACCAGCAGGATCTCTCCTGTGCCAAAATCCCAGTCAGGTTTTGAGCATGATAAAATATTACACAGAATCAGCAGTAAGAATCTAGCTAACAGACAGATCTTATATTTCTATGGACTCTAATCACAGAATCATAGAAGCATAGAATGGCTTAGGTCGGAAGGGACCTCAAAGATCATCATGCTCCAACCCCTTCCATAAGCATGGTTGGCCTCAGCAGTTCAGGCTGCCCAGGGCTGCGTTCAACCTGGCCTTGAGCACCTCCAGGGATAAGGCATCATAAGAAAGGTGTGCTATACCTTCCACAGTTATCACAGTCTAAAGGATCTCAAATCTTAAATCAGGGCTGCAGGGAAGTCCTAGAAAAAAGATTTTCATTTTTTGCAGTCACGGTGAGAACTTCGATTTTCACACTTACTCTTAAATACACTCATCCATCTGACTGCATCATTTCCAAGTGCCTGATAACAAGAGCAAAGTAAGCAACTGGAAATTGAGATCATTGCTTTTTCCTTTTACTTAGAGTCTGTTTGCTTTTGCTGACATTTGAGTAGAACAAACTACTAGACCACCACATGTTTATCGGCTCTTTGTATCCTTCCCGAAGAAGCTGTATAGTTACCATAGCTTTGGTATCTGCCAGAAAGTCACTCCTTTGGGTCTTGACATAAACTTATAATAAAGTTCAAACTGTGAAACTGAACTAGCTCTTCTAATAAAAGTTATATTTTGACAATGCTTTCCTCTCTTACTATATAGAAAAAAATTACCCTGACTTCTCATACAAACATCCCTCCAGTAGTTCTTTCTTCTCCTGATGACTACTTCTCCACCCCTATTCTGGCTTGGATAACACTGAGATATGAAAGTATGTGTGTATGTGTATGAAGTAAAGGCATGGAACTGAATTCCTCCATGTAGAAAAATCTGCACCCATTAGCATTCATCGACAATTGCTGACTGTTTATGGAGACCAAACAGTGAATGTGAGCAAAATGCATTTCAGCAGTGACAACAGTGACAGTGGGTCACTTCCACTGGTGCCAATTTTTATGAGCATGGCACACAAGCTTTTGTTCATTGCAGGTGAAAACGCTAATGGTGGTGACTATGTTGAAAAATAGTAATTTGTAGCTGAGAGTTTGCTCTATCAAATGGTGCTATTGTGTTCTTCGTAGCTGTTTTGGTTCCATGGAAATAAATAGGAGGTATTACTTTCAGAGCGATCTAAGTGCATTGGGTGGTTAAGGACATTGTAAAACACCATGTTGAACATCTCCAGGAGCACTGACCTGGCATCAGAAAGATTTCAGACATGACCTGCAGACATCTGCAAGTGCATGCTACCTGCTCATATCACATTTGAGTGAATATGAGGTGCAACTATGCAACAGGCACAGCGTGCATGTTTTTTTGCATAGATGTACACTCAATGCCTCAGCTCCATCCCAGTACAACTCCAGCAAGCTGCCACAAAGCTGACCCAAGAGCCTTAGAAAAATGTTATTGTAGTGCTTATTATATCCAGGTAATCACCCAGCTGGTGAATACATGCTTGTTCACATTCTCCTGGCACTGGATGGAGAGCAGCAGGGCAAAGGCAAGCAGGACTGGGTGCCCCTGTCCTACACCCACTTTCAGATAACTACCCAAAGAGAAGCCTCAAGCTAACAAAACAACAACAACGACAACAACAAAAAACATCATAATCCTCCTCTATTGCAGCAAGGTTAGAGAAAAAATGACTCATCCAACAAAGTTATTTTCAGAATCAAATCAATGTCCAGTGGTTCTAGCAAATGGCTTGCATTAAGTAACCTGGAACCTTTGATGACTACAGTCACTCACCACCACGTTTGCTTCATACATGCATTTTTTTTCCCTTGAAAAGGTGTTTTTGGGTGACCTGTGGGACTGCTTTCCTCAGATTAAATTAGTGCCCTTCATTTGAATTGTCATTTTCAATTACTTTAAGTCTGTGTGTTAATGAAGAAGACAAAAGCTGATTATTATTTGAATCAGTTTTTACTTCAGAGAAATGTGTTTTGCCTTAAAATTAGTGATTTAAAATTACAATGATCTGTACTGAGTTTAAACTCATATAATTACATTCATTTAAATTAAAATAAATGTTTACCAATGAAATTTTCAAAGACTGCTGAATTGGTGGAATTTACTGACTGCTTACCTGAAACTTGAATTTATTCAAGTTATAAAATTATTTTTGACATTTGGATTCTCTTTTCCAAGTGCAAAGAGAATACTAATTTATGTTTAATCAATTACATCAGTCGAAGAACTATTTCTTTCAAACTATGGATAGAAATAGTTTCTTTTCTTCCTGTGGTTTAGCACAAAAGAAATTACCAGAACAAATGAGATTCAGTGGTTTTAGAGTCTTAAAGGGCATGATGACCAGAAATAATAATGTTTGCTAAATAATTAATGGTACTACTTCATTTGTTTATTAAATAATTTGCTTTAAATTTGAAACATTTTTTATCAACATTTTTCCTGATGTATCTACCTCTCCAAAGGTAGTTTTAATAAATTAATCATTAAAATGCTCTGTGCATTTAATTGAATTTTAATTCAATTTAAAAGTTGTTTGGTACATATTGCACATAAAACATTAATCAACTAGTTGAAAGGAAAAATAGCATTCATCATCTTACACAGCAAAGACGTGAGACAAAGATCAAAATACATATACATTAAACTAAGTTACTACTTACAGATACATATAACACACATATGCAGACATACAACTTTAGGCATAAAAATAGATATTTATCTGTATTCACACACATATAGCATAGGCATAAAAATATTGTCTTAGAAAAGAAGCAAATTTATTCTAAAGATCTATTAATTCCCAAATCAAAATGCTTTAATGGCTATTCATCAGCAAGGAAGAACTTGTCTTTGGTAAAGCAATTATAAGTATAAATTCCAAAGAAGACTATAATAGATTATTTAAATCAAGGAGCCTCACTTACTGATTTAAATTATTATTAGAATTGACAACATACATCATTCTGAATTAACTCAATTCAGTCAGGCAAGGGCATTTTTGTCATGGACTTTTCTGAAAGATTTACAGTAAATTGAATTAGAATGTTATTTACTCAAAAATCAGTGTTTGATTCACAACAAAATAATGCAAGCTATTTAGAATTAAGTCTCTTTGTATTACAAGTACGGTGTAAAGAAGAAAAAAAAATAGGGTCAAATTAACATATTTGTGGTTGTGACCCTGCCCACAGCAGGGGGGTTGAAACTGGATGATCTTTGAGGTCCTTTTCAACCCAGGCTATTCTATGATCGTACGATTCTTCCAGGCTGCAGTGGACGTGGGTTAGGGACATGGTTAGTGGGAATGGTAGCAGTGGATCAGTGTTTGGACTAGATGATCTTAAAGGTCTTTTCCAACCTTAATGATTCTGTGATTCTGTGAATAGAATTATTCAAAATGAGATTGATCCATTGTGCTTATATCCCAATCCAGATCTGGAACCAGTATTCAAAGCTTTAACGTCTGCTTGACTCTCATTTTAAGTTTTATTACAGGAACACTTCTCCTTAAAATCAGCCCCCAGCTTTTGACTGGACATGGCACCATCTGCAGATCTTGGGAAAGAAAAGGCTCACAGACAAACAGGAAGATGTATGCCATGTTACGCAACAAAGGTTTGTCTTAGGTTTTGCATTATTCACCACTGTTACAGACCTGGGTGGTGGAAGGCAGGTATTTAATGACATGTGATGTTGTGCTGGAAAGAATTGGCAGTCCATTCAAGGGCAGATTTATTGTTGAAAATCATCTTGCAAAATGGGAGAAGTGAGTGGGGGAAAAAATAAGGTCCTCTCTTCAGCAGGGGAAGTGCTCACATTAAAGTGGAGCAACAAGTTTCACCGTTGTTCTGCAGAAACAACCTACACATTGCAATGGATTGTGATCTGAAAATGTCAGCAATGGCAGGAGATATAAGCAGGAATACCATCTCTGATGACAAGTGCCACAGAGATGGCTTTGGCTAGTTTGTTATCTTCAGATTTTCATTTTGCACTTGAGGAAATATGTGAGCTTTGGAAGAAAGTACAGAGTATAGGAAAGGAAACAGCCTAAGCTCAAAAAAAGACAAAAAAGACGGAGGGTATTTAGCCTGAGGAAAAATGAGGGTGATCCACATCTCAGTTTCTAATCTCCCAGTCTGGATCCAACTTTATGGGATTTGCAGATTTCTGTCCCTCTCACTCTGTTCCATTTTCAATTCTAAGCAAGCTACAGAAAACCTAGGGTAGGATTTACCTGATCAAACACAGACATTAAAGTGCAATCACATTTCAGATTCCTTTTCTAATAAAAACAGGTAAACTCAGTTCAACTTGTGCAGAATGTAACTATTTGTTCCTGAGAAGCATACAGTACAAACAAACTTGTAGCCTACACAGGGAATCTAGCATGATTAGCTTGGGTGTAGGTCCTTAGTAGATATCAGTTGAGAGGAATCTCATCCCAAGTTATTTAGAACAATAGTTCAAGAAGAGCCTCTTGCAACTACAGATTTTGCAGAATTATGTTTGTCAACAGAACTGTATTTTCTCTGCTACAAACTGAAAAGTGTATGTCCAGCTCTGGTACCACACAAAACACTTCCCATTTTCAGTGCAGCTGCTATCAGTATCCTAAATAGTAGTCTGAATACAGCAAATACACAGAAAGAAGAAAACGACTTCCTAGGATTAAAAAAAAAAGAACACTAGGAAGGACTATGCAGTTCATTCCCTATTTAGGAAGTATCAGCCAAGTAGTACATGTGCTACTTGGCTATAATAACAGCTTAAGTAACCAAATTAATAAAGTCTAATGGTTTAGAGCATAAATGTTTGGTCTACTGGGACTTAAATGGCAGTGCTTTTTATCTGGGAGACATACTGCTAACAGTAACAGGGACAAATAGGAATGAACATGCAAGAAAAGTCAAAACAGATCTGAAGACATTACAGAAATACTGCGCTTGCTGTTTGAAGAACAGCTTGCATATCATCCTTCTAAAATGTGAAATACAGCAGAGAGTATAGTCTTTGGGGCAAAAATGTAACTTCCAGAAATCAGTTGTTCGTATGGATTGTATACAGGTTTGTATCCCTTTCAGTTTCTCCTCTCTGGAATTGATCATTGCAGCCAGTTACCTATTGAAAATGAAAACCTAAACTTTACTTATTAAAGCTTCTCAAAGTTGAGAGTGATTTCTTCCTGAAGAGAACATGATTTAATGAATGAGATTTGATGAATAAGAATAACCCACAACATGTGCTTCCCTATTAGTATTGAGTGTAGAAAGAACGAGTGACAAAGTGGATCAAATCCAGTGACTGTAATAAGTCAATAATGATTGTTGCACCAAAGGAAGGATGTGTTTCAAACGCACTGTGCTATTTAGAATCTCAGAATAGTGATGGAGGATCATACTCATGATCTTTCACTGAAAGTAGTGCAAATGCTTAGAAAAAGACTAAAAACAGGGCAGTGTTCCTTTACTACCATATCTCCTCCATATCTGACTTCCTTATACTTTCAGTGAAACAGAGAATTCTTACATCATTGTTCCCATTTGTAGCATGCTGTTTAACACCCATCTAAGGATCCCTTTTCCATAAATTCCTTTAATCTCTATTCTAAATTATTTACTTTTTCGGCATCTAAAATAATTCGGGGAAATGTCCTCCACATTTCAGTCATGTACTGTGTGAAAAAGCACTGTCAGGCATTGCTGTTAAATGTTCTGTCTGGAAATTCTGTGGGGTCCCCCCTTTAGTTCTCATGCTGCAGAAAGTAGAGACTCATTACGCCTTGGTCCCTTTCAAAGATGACCAAGGGATTTAGGCATGCCCCTTATGAGGAGAGGCTGATACAGCTGGGACTCTTCAGCCTGGACAAGAGAAGGCTCAGATGCAACTTATCAGTGTCTACGAATACCTGAAGGGGGGCTGCAAAGAGGAAGGAGCCAGGCTCTTGTCAGTGATGCCCAGTGCCAGGAAAAGAGGCAGTAGGCACAAACTGGAACACACAAGGTTCCCTCCGACCATCAGGAAACACTTCTGAGCCCACTAAAAACCCTCTGTCTCTTCTACAGTGCTCCTGGTGGTTAAAAATATTAACACTACACACAATTTATTTTGAAAATCTGTTGCAAGAATATGCAAGTGCAGAATAACTGTCTGCCTCTGGAGTCATCTCCAAGCATTCTCATTCACTAAATACAACAAAGCTTCACAAGATCGCCTCTCAAAAGCAGGCATTCAGCTCATCGTCCTGAACAACCATCATGAAGCTTTCCTAATGCATAGCTTGGTAAGTGTACCCAGTGCTGTACAAATAGGTGAGCTGTGCCACACAAATTATATTGAGTTATGCTCTTTCCACAGATGACTATAAAATTATATAGGCTTCTCTCCATAAGGGACTTAACTTGCCTTTTGTACTGAACGCAAATGAGTGATATGAATCATGAGGACAATGATGAAACTGACTCTTAATAGCTAATTGCTTCACAGGGGAGAGATCACCTTTGTGGGGATAAAAAAAGGGCCTGTAAATTTAACACAAAACATCTTAAAGCCTTCATATAGAGCTGAGGAGCAGACTAGTTCCCTGACACAGTATTGGGTGTCCTTTCTTTCTATTTTCTTGTACACAAGTAAGATAGCAGTTTTCCAAGCTCAAAACATATCCTGACAGCATGTGAGTTCTTCCACATGCTAATACAGAACTTCCTATGTTCAAGAAACATTTTGTTTCCTCTCAGCAGAAGATGATCTCAACAGACTGTGATGACCATTGAGAAGTCTGTTGACTCTCCCATTCTGCAGTCCTGTGAGCTTAGTATGAGATCAGGTGAGAGATCCCAGCACTGAAGAGGAGTCAACAATGAGCTGAGACTTGTCCAGGTATACAGACTCATGCCTTTCTCTGTAGGGACAGGTTTTCCAAACTCTCCTTAGAACAATGACTGTTGAAAGACACAGAATTTTCCCAGAAGGTTAACATGGGCTTTGCTTTTTCTGTCCAGTAAAGAAAATGGCAGGGGCTCAGGTAACTCTCTGACTTCCATTTTGGACATACAATTGCACAAATACAAGCCCTTGACCAGCTCCTGTAGCCCACACACACTCACATATCTGACACAGAGGAAGAAGGGCAGCAGAGCCTTAATCCTTCCTGATCTCCACCAACTTCTGATGATGTATGTGCCAAGAGCTGATGCTTTAGGAAGAGCTGCAGCTTCTTCTGGAAGCAAAAGGACACAGACACCAAGCCACACTTCTTTTTCCTAATCACTCTTTTGGCCTCAAATCATTACAAGCCATGCCATTAGAAAGTGATGTATTTACCATTATTCTCCTAGTTCAGTGTCTGCTTGAGTACAGCATGAAGAATCTCATGTCCTCACCAACTGCTTCCTTACAAAAATCTATTTCCTTTAATAGCCCAAACAAAGGCCTGCCCTGAATTAAATTGCTACATCTATGGGACTTCTGAGAAATGAAAATATATAACCTCAGATATCAAGGAGCAGAGCAGCTCCACAAGTCATTGCTCAAGTTTAGAATGATATACCATATGCTGTTGCCCAAATATTTTTCTGTCTAATGTCTCTGAGTCTAGTGATTTGGACTACGAGACCAGAGAAAGGAGTAGAAATTAAACACTGGTGAAAATGTTTCAGCAGTAGTAATATCTTTCAACACCTTTAGGACAAGACTGGTACATGAACTTTTCCTTCATTGATCCTTTTAATAATAGCAATTGCTGCAGTTCCAGTTTTCCGAGTGGCACAAGGATGAGTTTGTTGGCATGAATTTGGCTAATCGTGGAAATGTTTTGTGTAATCAAGACACATAAGTGACTTAGAGCTGTTCCAGATGGCATTACTGAGAGACCTTTATGAGAGTCATCCACTAACACACTAACTCACTATAACTGTAAATGAAGAAGGACTATTCCTACTTTGGATGTGTGAGACTGGAGAAAGATTTCAGTAACTTCTCTGAAAGGGTTTGTTTAAGATTTGAGACTTCTCTGAAAGGGTGGTCAGGCACTGGAATGGGCTGCCCAGATTGGTGGTGGAGTCACCGACCCTGAAGGTGTTCAAGGAACATTTGGACATTGTGTTGAGGGACATGGTTTAGTGAGAACCATTGGTGATGGGTGGATGGTTGGACTGGGTGATCCTGTGGGTCTTTTCCAACTTTGGTGATTCTATGATTCTATGAGTATAATCTGCCCAGTCAAGAACAGACATCTTTTGCTTCTAATGTAACTACTCTTTTCACAGATGACAGCTTCTTAAAAATGGTTACTGTTTTTCACCACAACCACCACAACAGAAAGAGTCTCTGTTTCCTACCTGATTATTTTCTATGAACACTTCTGACGATTTAAAGTCATGCTACTCCTTTTTATTTTCACAGGACCGTTCCAGGAAGAAGAACATAAGCTTCCTCACAGTACAGATCCTGCCATGTGTGAAATCTTCTCTTATCAATTTGGTGAGTGGACTTTATCTTCTGCTCAGTTCACTTTCTTAAGATGAAGAATGGTTCTGCCTAGTCTTGGATTCAGCTGCATGAAAAATTACCCAGCCTTTATCTCCCCTTCCATGCAGTTGTGTGAAAAGGATGCACTTCCTTAAAAGAGAAAGTGGCCTTCGTATACATACAAACTTAGGAAGCTCACAATCGATCCATTCTCTATTTAATAATATTTGAAGACTTTTTTCTCTTTGTCCTGCCATAGCTCTTTTGTGCTATTCTGGTTTCTCTTTACTATATACAGACAGCAAGTTTTGCCATATTATTGACTAGCTAGACCTACTTCATGAGTGCATCTATCTTGATGTGAACAAAGGACGACCAAACTGGACACAAGTGAACTGCACAACTGGATAATGGTCTCAAAAAATATTCCAGCAAAGCAGCAATGCCACTTAATCTGTGCTTTGAAAAGGAAAGCAAGTGACCTCCATTTGTTTGTATGTGTACTCATCACTATATTTTAGCAGTATCTTTAATTGCATAGGGTATTCCATAGAAGTCTGAATAATCCTTACTACATCTGAATAGAGTGTCTTAGCAGTAGGTGACCTCTTCCAAAAATCATTTCTCCAGTTGCTGTCTACAATGGTATTTATTTTACCTTTTTTTTCTATTTCACTACCTGGGACTAGCAGAGAACACCTCAAGAAAAACAGTGAACTTACTGGAGAATAATCAGTCCTGCGCTGTGTAAAAGAAACGAACATTTAACCATTGCTATTTCCTTAAGAAGATTGAATTCTTTGTAGGCAGAAAGTGTTGCAATGCACAGCTATACAGGTTGTCGCCCATGAAAAGAATTATCTTACAAAGGAAACACTAAAACAGCATTCACAAAAGTGAAGCTTCATTTTTAGGAAGGTCAGTTTGCTCCGGGCAAAGTCATGAGACAATCTTTCCAGCTTTTGTAGGATGATATATCAACATCACATCAGTCGTGTGCATAGAAATTGTACAGTTAGGGTTTCTGTGCTGAGGGCAGGTAATCCGACCAAATCCCCGTTGGCAACACAAAACACAACCAGATAATAGCTCTGCACAAAGCCTACAAACCTGAGTGGATCTCAGAGCTCCATAAACAGATAAAACAAGATTTTGTGGCTAAAGAAAGAAGAAAAACGGGGTGTGTAAACCAAGAAGAATATCTGCTGATGCAGCATTTCAGCATGTCAGTAAGTAATTGCAGTGGCAAAGGGCCAACCACAGGGATTTACTCCCAAAGGAACGCTTGATTTTTCTGTGTATCAGCCAAAACTGTAGACGTTGGGGATGGATCTGCTTTTTGGACAGCAGTTTAGGAACCATTGGCATAAATACTCAGAAAATGAAAAAAAAAAAAAGAAAGAAAGAAAGAAAGAAAAAAACACACCCTTGGCAGGGACTTGAAATTCTAGATGAAAGTCTATGTTTAATATTCTGCAAATGTTAGTGCTTCAGCTGCCTAATTCTGTGTGGACTCCATCACTTTTCATGACAAGTTCCATCAGGCTGAACTGCCAGTACAGTACCTAAACCATATGTATGTATTCTGTGATAGGCTTCACATTTGTTTTGGGTGGGTTTTTTTTTGTTGTTGTTGTTTTGTTTTGTTTTGTTTTTTTGGAGGTAATGCTTAGCCCTCAGAGCTTTCAAAGATATTGGTGCCAGAATCCTTAACAAAGCACTGTGAATACATCAGGGAAGAAACACAACAGTATTAGTGCCCCTGTAGCAAGAAGTTCGTTTTAATATTTTTCCTAGAGATGCACATGATCATAATGCGTAGTAGAGGATTTCCAAGGTCAAAAATACAATAAAGGCAGAAGCCCAAACCCCTCCTGATGCTGTCACATTTTGTGACAAGTTTTGTGGGCTAGTAAACTTGGAGGGGTAAAGACTGTGGTTTTTTTATTAAAGCACACTTGTCTTGTCAATGTCCATGTGTGGGCTGATAGCTTTGGTAGTGTGGTGAGGATCTAGGATTGATCTTCTTTCTTTGCAACATAATTCAGACTTGGAGTTTGACCTTGGCTCACTTAAATGTCAAGTATGTTTAAGTGGACAAAGCCAGTTTTGTTGTTCACATACAATTAAGCAGCTTCTGCTAAAGATACTGGAGAATGGGAGTTGAGAAATTCTCACGTTAAAACAATAATTTATTGTCTGTTCCTAAAATGGATTCCTCAAAGATTCAGAGAAGGAAAAATTACCAACTTTGCCTACAGACAAGAAGTTGAGCAGCAAGAATGCTTAGATCTTATTCTTAACCCATAAGGACACTGTGGAGTTATTTGCCTCAAAATTGTTTACTTCTTTGCATCCATGTAGCCGGGAATCTCTCACAGGCTGCAGTTTAATTTATGCTCCTACATAATGTTTTTTTCAAAGTATTCAGCAGCTACTCCTGGTAGAGAAATTCAGGAGAGTCCACTGCCTGGAGTGCATTTGCAACACGGCATTGGAGGTCCCAGGCCTGCTGCTGTCTCATCCACCCTTGCAAAAATAGTGTCAGGCAGATAAGAAAGTTTTCCTTTCAGAGATATCAAAAACTTTCCTTGCTAAGCCTTGTGTTGCTGATTACAAGGACATAAAAGGGACTGGAGATGTTAGTTGAGAGGCAGCTGAACATGAGCCAGCAACATGCCCAGGTGGCCAAGAAGGCCAATGGCATCCTGGCTTGTATCAGCAGTAGTGCAGGTGTGTAGTGAGGTGGGGGCAGCCTTTCTCCCAGGTAACTAACAATAGGATGAAAGGGAACGGCCTTAAGTTGCACCAGAGAGGTTCAGGTTGGGTATTAGAAAAAATCTATTCTCTGACTGAGTGGTGGGGTATTGGAACAGGCTGCCCAGGGAAGGTGGTGGAGTCACAGTTCCTGGAGGTCGTTAAGAACAGGGTAGATGTCACACTGAGTGACAGAGTTCAGTGGTAATGGTGGTGGTGATGAGTTGACAGTTGGACAAAATGGTCTTAGTGGTCTTTCCAGCCTTAACAATTCTATGATTCTATGAAAATGTTGACAGCCACTCGGAAGTCAAGTTGAGGTAGGCTGCCGGTGTTGCTGTGGTAACAACCAAAGCCCTCAAGGATGTCATCCAGCCCAACCAATATCTTCCACAACTGTGGACCTCACTAGTCTTGCTCAGTCTGATTTTTCTAGGCTCATGTGCATTCTGTGCCTCCCAACTGGCATTAACACACTGGAGAACATTCCTGCTTCAGACAGGGCAAACTCAAAGATCACAGTAGAATTGCATTTTCCTAAACAGAAAAAGTTGTTTTTCCTAGATTAGGCAAAATTTGAAAATGTGGCATTCATCACTTCCTTTACGTAGAACTGGTGTTTAAAAAAGTGGAAGAAGAAAATGAACAGCCAGCAGATCCTTCCAACTAGAGTAGTCCTGCTTTCTAACGTATTCTCTGCTATTTCTTAGCTGTCCTCGGACTGCAGGGCAAGGACAGAATGTTCTCTACAGATAAAGTGTCAAAATTGCTCAGAGCCAATCTTTATATTCAAAGACATATTTGCCTTTAATTTAGCCTTTCTGAATGGCCTCCAGTCACTTGAAGATGTTGAAAAGCACCAGAAACGTAAAGAATTATAGCATTTGCTTTAACCATAGAAGCAATTAACTCTCCAGCAGTGTGGAAAACAGCTTTTGAGCTGTATTTATTGATGCATAGATTTCACTGTAGTGTGATATTTGAAGGCAAATTGCTGTGCCCATAATTAAGACCGTTGAGGAATTGGCAAGTGAAATATAATGATGAAAGACCAGCTCAAAGGGCAAGTGAGTTAGATTGGTCAGGATGATACAATCTATACGACCTCAGTGCCCTATTCCTGCTCATTGATTTCCCAATTAAATATAACTTTTTATTCAATCAATTAGAATATACTGCAGGTTATTGATGCACTGCTAGTAGGAAAAAGCAATGAAGTAAAGATAAAACAGTGGGTGAGCACTGTCTCATTTTAACATTTTATTAACCTTAATGGGGTCATGATGAAGATGATGTTATTCACTTGGATCTTTTCATCCTTTTTTCATCTCTATTTTTTATTTTAGTTTAAAGTGAACTAATTCTGATCAAACTAGGATAGCCAAAGCTCCATCCTGGGAACTGTAATGCCTTTTGCTCTCTTTTATTTGAACAATGCTAAAATTTCATTGTCAGTACTGCACCTTCACCCCTTCTCAGCAAGATTAGAGACGAACTAGAAAATGCACAGAGACAATGAGAACTGTGGTATAGATTCTCTACAAGGAGAAACTGGACAAACAAGGACTTTAGCTGGGAAAAAAAAAAAAAAAAGCCAAAATAATTAGGCTTTATGAAATAAGCATAGAACCATAGAATCATAGAATCACAAGGTTGGAAAGGACCTACAAGATCATCTAGTCCAACTGTCCTCCTATCACCATTACTATCCATGAAGCTCACCATTCATCTAGTACCTCATCCAGATGCCTCTTGAACACCATCAGGGATGGTGAGTCCACCACCTCACTGGGCAGGCCATTCCAGTGCCTGACCACTCAGAGAGAAAAAGGTTTTCCTTATGTCTAATCTAAATCTCCCTTGGCACAACTTGTGGTTATTTCCTCAGGTCCTGTTTGTTGCCTGGGAGAAGAGGCCAAACCCCTCCTCATCACAACCTCCCTTCAAGAAGTTGTAGGGTGCAATAAAGTCTCCTCTGAGCCTCCTCTTCTCCAGACTGAAGAATCCCAGCTCCCTCAGCTGGTCCCCATAAGATTTGTGCTCCAGACCCCTCAACAGTTTTGTTGCCCTTCTCTGGACACGTTCCAGGGCCTCAAAGTCTTTCTTGTAGTGAGGGGCCCAGAACCGAACACAATACTCGAGGTGTGGCCTCACCAGTGACGAGTACAGGGAGATCATTACCTTCCTGCTCCTGCTAGCCACACTATTTCTAATGCAGGCCAGGATTGCATTGGCCCACTTGGCCACCTATGCACACTGCCGAACACCAACTAACACCCTCCTCTTCAAAGTCATCCAGCCACTCAGCCCCCTGGGGTCATTGTGGCCAAAGTACAGGACTCAGCACTTGGCCTTGTTGAACCTCATCCCATTCATCTCAGCCCAGCAATCCAGATTATCCAGCTCCCTCTCAAGGGCCTTCCCAACCTCAGGCAGATCGACACCACATCCCAGCTTGGTGTCATCTTCAAACTTACTGAGGGTACACTCAATCTCCTCATCTAGGGCATCAATAAGATATTAAACAAGATGGGCCCCAGTACTGATCCTGGGGGACAGCACTTGGTTGCCAACTGGATTTGACTATATTAACTACTACCTGCTTTACGCAGTCTTCTAGCCAGTTCTTTACTGAAAGAGCCAGTTCTTTACCCAGAGATAAATAATAAAGCTCTTTAGCCCTGAAGAACTTTAGGCACCATTTACAGAAAGGAGCTGGAAGAACTGGAGAAAAAGATTTCCAGAAAGAGTACACATGCATTTAGGAGAATTTGGCTAGACCAGAACATTGTCAGAGGGTTGTGAGAAAAAAAAAGGTTTTTACTAGATTTCACCAAAGGTATAACCAGGTTTGAACAACAAGTGCTTGTTTTATGCCACTGTCCAAAATCAGACCCCCAAGGAACTGACTTTTCTTGTCCTTTTCCAGGAATACAGTGCTGGAATTTATTTATTCTGTGTTCCAATATATCTTAACCTCTACCTGCTATACAAAGCCAACATTCTGCGTATTAAGGAAAACTAGAATGTGCTAAGACTTAAAAAGATTTTCAGTTCAGGTAATAGCAGGCACAATAGAACAGCAGTTACTCACTTTCTGACTTCTCTTTGAACACGTTTGTACACCCAAGTACAAAGACAAGAAGGTGCTTAATTGGATACTACTATCTTTCATATTTCAGATGCATTCCAGGCTTAAGGTGAGGAAATGCCTTCTTTGTAACAAAAATTAATTCATTTTTAGAAGATCATGAAAATTGACAGAATATGGAGAAATCCTAGTATAACTCATATATGAATCACTTTGTGCAGATTGTTCTGTCCTAAGGTCTTTATCTGCAATAAGCTTACATTTATGCACCAGGAATAACAGCACTGAGGACAATGCTGCATATAACAGATGAGATTTAGAGTAGAGAAAAGCCAGGCCTTGGGGCAGTGACTTTATTGTGAATACAGGTAACGTATAAAACCCTTCTGATGAGGAAATGTGGATTATGAGATCCACTGACTTTTCTGTCTATGGAAAAAGCTGCAAATATGGACAAAGTAGAACCCTTCTTTCCCACTGTTCACATGTCCATTCCCATGCCAATACATGTTACTTCTCTAGTACAGTAATAAAAGCCAAAAAAAAAGTTCTATATGTCCGGAAGAATAAACACATACATACGGTCATAAAGAAGGTCAGCACAAAACATTTTGCTTAGAAGACTCACTAAGAAATAGCAGATCAACAGTTTGGAGCATGGACAGATGCCTGTTCACCCCAAAATGCAAACATCCCTTCCAGACTCTTCCTATGGACAGTGCCTTCCACCAAATCTGACTCACTGCCTATTGATGATATTTCCATATGACTCCATGGTCATAATAACTGAGCAATCTACCATGAATTTATCCTCACAACTCCTTCTGAGGTACAGAAAGAGCATTACTCCCAATTTTCTAAAGAGAGAACTGTAGAATGAGACTAAACAATCTCATCCAAGTCCCAAAGGAAATGAATGAGAAATGGGACTATGACAAAACTGAGTTTATCCAGTGTGAAGCAGAGAAGGCAAAAGGGAGATGATACCACTGTCTACAGCTACCTAATGGAAAAACAGAGAGATGGGTGCCAGAGAGCCAGATTTTTCTCATAGGTACACAGTGGTAAAACAAGAGGGAATGGACCCAAGCAGAACATTAAAAAATTCAGTTAAATACTAGGAAAAGCATTTCAAGAACGGGAAGAGAAGGCCAAAGAGATTGCCAAATCCCCATCCTTAGAGATATTCAAGCCTCAAAATGGATAAAGCCCGGAGCAACCTGACAAGCTGAGAAGAGGTTTGACTAAATAGCCTCCAAGAAATCCCCTCCAACCTAATAGATTATTTGGGTGCTGGAGTAAGGACAAGGACCCAGCAGTGCAATGTTACAGACCAATGGCACCTCTACACACCCTCTAGGCATCACTTCCCTGAGCAAAGGGACTAAGAGGTTTCCTGAAAGAACATTAATATTCATTATTTCAGAGGGTATTACACCATCACACTTGTTAGTGGGTTAATGCAACATCTGAGATCTTTCTAGAGTTAAATCCAACTGTAAACCTACCACCAAAACCCTCCAAATCATGTAGGTCTAGATCTGTACTTCACAGCATGAGAAGGAAGAGATACACTCAATAGGAACAGAATGTTTAGTACTGTAAAAAAATGAGCATGGAAATAGTACCTCACATACTTTCAGGGAAATGTAATTACTGTAACTAAAGTATCTGTTAGGCTATCTGACTAATAGCTAATTGCATTAAACAAAGATCTGGGGAGGATCAGAGGAACAATGGGACTTGGAAGAGTCCCAGTAGCTTAGAGCACTGAATCACCTGCTTCTGTGAGCAAACTGAAAGCAGATGTTGCCCAAAGAGGGGCTGGACTTATTATGAGAGGCTTGGGATTGGAACAGAGAAAATCTGAGGACTGTGTATAATCTATTATGGAACATTTTAAAGGGACTCTGAAAGGTACAAAACTTATGATGGGAAGTTTATAGGAGAGATGAAGGGTGGGGAAAGCAAGGGGAAAAGGTGGATCAGAGTGAAGCAAGTGTGTGGGAACAGAAGAAAGAGGGAACAAACAGACCCAGCAGTAGGAGCCTATGCTCTACAAAGCCAGTCTCAGGCAGATTTCTGCCCTGCCACATTGCCCTGTGAAGCTAGACTGCTGTCCTGTTTGTGGGTGTTACAGCAGCTAAGGACACAAGCAGTAATGCACCAGTTGAAATGAATGCATGTCTTGGTATTGTAGCCCTGATAAGCCTTACCATTCCACCACCACCACTCTTATCAAAACACAGGGGAACTACTTATCCAAATCTTTTACTGCAAACACTTGAAGTAGCAGACCTACAAGGACATTGGAGTGAAGCAGTGATGTTAAAATGAATAGCTTAATTACCTGCCATAAGTTATTGGATTACCTGCCATAATTTATTGGACATAGACAACTGAGTCCATGGATCACCAAAATTAATTCCTGATGACCTTGAAACAATATGGGAACAATATGTGATCCCATCCAGGGGAACATTTGATCCTTCTTCACACCTTTTATTTAATTTATACAAATAAAAGGTATAGGATCCATTTTTTAAAAGATATTAAATGACATTAAGGTTTCAGCCTAATTCACTTAGAATCATAGAATCACCAAGGTTGGAAAAGACCCACAGGATCACCCAGTCCAACCATTCACCCATCACCAATAGTTCTCATTAAACCACATCCCTCAACACAACATCCAAATGTTCCTTGAACTCTTACCTCTAGAAATCTACTGTGTAGACGTTTATATGTCAGCTAGTCATCCCGTGCTCCCTTTGTGATAACGGAAAGAGACAGGGACTTTGTGGTATATAGCAAATATCTAGTAGGACTTGCTACTCCAAAATAAGAATCTCTGTTCCTGAAAACTGAACCAATTTTGGAAGCAAACTATGTGTCTGAAATGAAATCATTTCAATCTGAAAGAGGAATATCCCCACAGTATCCCCTCCAGGATCATTTATGTGGGAGAACTGTCCTGCTGAGGTTCCTCATTCAGCCATTTGCCATTGGGTTTGTGTGCTTCCCCATTCTCCCCTAAGATGAAAGTTAAAAAGGATTCTCTGATTGCTGCAAATGAAACAGACAAGTGGTCTGTGATTACACTGGTCACATTTTTCATATTTTTGAAAATGCTTTATCCATTATTTGTGGAGAAGAATGGTTCAAACTCGGTCTTCTCAGAGATACAGCAACCTCTGCATTTCTTAAAGATTTTCTCTTGATGACAATGGAACTTTAAGAATTTGCACCATTTAAGCATCTGCCATTTTTCATTTTGCATAAGTCAAAATAGCGAGAGAAAAAGTCTGAAATGAGTCAGGATTTTTCCTGAACTCATGTGAGATACACTGAAAACTCCCTTGGCTGTGGACCCATGAGATATGAGCAATTCTTCCTGCAATGGATAAACATTCTTTCAAGGGAATCATGTCTTTGAATGGATCCTTCCCTTATTTTTTTCTGTTCATTTTTAATAGCTCACCACATCATTGCATTAGCATAAACCTTCTCTGATTCAAATGTGTCACATCCAGGCATGGATCAGCATGATCACCCAGCCTGGGCTCCTGCATAATGATCATCTCCTGAAGAAGTTTCTTTATTAAGTCATTAAGTTTGCAATGCCTGCAGAGATAAATAAAATCTTGTTTTAAAGACATACAGATGACCTAATACAGCCCGTAGCACGGTATTCCAGTAGCTAATAATTAAAAACGTGTCTTATTTCCCCCAAATTTTTCTTATGCAGTGCTTGACTGCATTAGGTAGAGACCATGATCGAGGCACAAACAAATGAGCTTTACACCACCACTGCATGGTATTCTGACTTTCCCTACAGAAGTTTCCTCATACGAATATCAATTTTTCACTGAATCTCCTGTATCAGCATTCTTAGAATTGGCTTAGCTTTACATTTCTCTCCCAGCTCCTTGCTATAAATAGCTGAGCCTCATATATCATTTAAGGAGAATAAAACATTACTCCTTGTATTCATTTATTTGATTTTACTGCCTTGCTTGTATGTTAATCAAACGCATAAAGTGCTGAGGTCCATAGGTGCCAAGTAAAAGTCAATATTTTACCGTGAACCTCATTTATCTACATTAGCCTGAAATGAGGTAGATCTGTAAATTTGGACATTATTGAATTTAATGACAAAGATCAATTACAACATCTCTGACATGACAGGGATTTGTCAGATGAGGAGGAAAAATCATCACTTCTCCCTAAGGGAGCTTATAAATGCTGGGTGGTTGTGTCCATCCTTCCATGCATGCGAATGCTCGAATAATATTAGTTGCATTTGAAATAAAGATACAGAGTTTAAAAGGAGTTTAAAACAGGGCTAAATTACAGCGAGCTCTCTGAGGGATTGCTCAGCAGGACTGACTGGAGTACAAGAAAAAAGAAGTGGAAAGTGTCTTCATGGGAGAGATACACAATTTGGCTGCAAAACAGGAAGCAATTCTGAACTTGCACTGCTGCTTTTCTGGTACATAAATACCAGCACAATCACTTTACAAACACTCCACCAGTAAAGAAGGTAAACAATAAAGCTCCCTGGAAGCACAAGTGCTGATTTTCTGAAGGAAATTTGGGAATGCATGGACAATAATAACCTCCTCTGATGGAAACTGGTATACTTCACTGAATTAAATGTCTAGAGACTTCAAACACTTCCTAATCATCCTTCAGCCTTCTGTCCTTTCTCCAGCACTGGGTAGGAAGTATTAGTCTGCTCAAGTTACTAATATGCCATCCACTTGGTGAGCTGCTGTTTTCTAGCAGCCACTTATATCTTGGCCTGTCTTGAATGGAGGTAAGGTTCCCCAAAGAAGCAATTTCGTTTTCCACTGATTTTTCTAGACTAGTTGAGAGGAACCTTCACAACAGCCTTTGATCTTTGATCAGGAATTGAAGAAATTCAGCACATCTCAGGATTGTCCCCGTATCTCAATTCAAATCCTGGAAGCCAAGGCTGACTGCATTCTAGATACGTATTCTTATTTGGCAGATATGCAGAGACTAGTTCATAGAACCACAGAATTATGGAATCATAGAATTATAGAATCATAGAACTGTTAAGGTTGCAAAAGACCTCTAAGATCATTTAGTCCAACCATCAACTCATCAACACCATTATCACTTAACCATGTCACTCAGGTTGACATCTGCCCCGTTCTTGAAGACCTCCAGGAATGGGGACAAATGGCATCTGACATGGAAGTGTATAGAAGCAAAGGTGTGGAATTGAATTCCTCCATGTGAAAAAAAATGGCACCCATTGGCATTCACTGATCAATGTATATGGAGACCAAACAGTGGATGTGAGAGCAGTGAGGCAGTGGTTGGTGCATTTCAGCAGATAGTGGCAGTGGGTCTGCTGGTGCAGATTTTAATGAGTGCAGCATCCAGGCTCTTGTTCATCGCTGGTGAAAATGCACAGCTAATGGTAGTGATTGTGTTGAAAAATAGCATTTTGTAGGTGAGATTTTGATCTATCAAACAGTGTTACTTGTATTCTTTGTATCAGTTGTAGTTCCATGGAGACATAAGAGGCATTACTTTTGGAGTGACCTTTGTGCATGCCACCAAAGACAATTCTTGTCCTCCCAATGGTCCAGCCAAAAGTGTGGATGTCCATGGCCTACAGTCTTCATATCAGATATTGATTCTACTACATGGAGAATCCCACTGACAGTTCTTAAAAGCACCATTTGCTTCTCACCAGCTTCTCGTACATGAGGGCCTTGGATTCATCTCCTTATACTGCATTTCTGCTTGCAAAAGGAGTAGTACATGTACTGTGTAACAATTTATTAGAATGACATTGAGAGTAAGGTTACTGCTTTTAGTGTCTGCACTTCAAGGAGGTATTCCTACATAGGTAAACAGCAAGCTACGGTTTGTAAGAGCAGGAATTAAGAACCTATGAGGTTAAGTATTAACTGCACATTGACAAGGGTTCTATCATTCCATACATAGCAAGCCAAAGAGCTGGCACGTGTCAGCAGAAATGTGACTGTCAGAGTTGACGCAACTGGATGCTGTAAAGTGAGAAACATGTAGTTTAGCATCTCAGTTGGGATAGAATGAGTTCAGAAGTGGTTAGCTATGATGTCGTCATGTCAAGACAGACTAGCTCAACCTCTTGCAATACTGTGAACAAACCCTTGAGAACATTTCACACCTCACCTTCAAGAAGGTGCACATTCCTCCCGTCTCCAGCACCAAATGCAGTCATCTGGGTATAGAATTTTCTATTCAGACCTTTCTGACCATCAAGAAAAGCGGGCAATTCTGCCCAGTGAAAAGCAACACCACAGCATGTAAGTTAGAAAAACACACCTCCTAGAGAAGCAGTTTCATCTACTGAGAAAGAACGATGCCATGCCCATCTCTCATACATCTGCAGTTCTCAGATATCCAAGATATGGTGGCTTTTGTCAATACTCCTGTCACAAGAGGATCATGGCCTAGCCATAACTAGTTAAGTAATGGTATGTATAGAGCTGTAGATGACAGAGCAAACCAAAGCTAAGGGTGAGGAGCATTGGGACAGGCTGTGGATTAACAACTAATAGGAGAGCAATAACTTAAGCCGCCATGCCATGCTGTCCAGTGTTCCTTTTATCAACTGATATGTTCCATTCGCAATATGACCAATTAACAGGCATGTAGTATTTAATCTGTTTGAACTAACTCAGTTTATTTTGCCTAAAACTGCTATGGAAACACATGGAAGGCAATCTGAAGGAGCAAAAAGGTGTGAGGAGGAATGATGAACAACTAAGCTTCAGCACAGCTGGACCTCAAAAATTACGTTTAGACAATAGTTTTGGTTGTTATCCATCAAACAAGTCCAGAGGATGAATGTCTTGCTTACACTATAATTGAATTCATTTTTTTTCCTTACACAGCTGTATGCCAGTTTCTTTTTATTCATTTATATGAGAAAGAAGCAGTGCAACTTTAGAACACTGGTAACCGTGTGTTTGTGTGTGTGTGGCATGAGTGGGATTCAAACTTCTTGGGATTAGTTGCAGAAAGGCAGATGGAGCATTGATAACATTCTGTAAGGGTCTGGCACTGTCGTTTATCTGCTGTATTACCAGTTTGATCTTGAGAACATAGTTGACTGGTTGCCAGTGAATTACATCTCATTAATACATTTATGAACTACTACATCGCAATTGTGGTTTAAACTATTTGAACTGAGCAGTTTTTTTTCCCTGAGACACAGAAAGAGCCAGTCTCAGCTTTTGTCATGTGGTATCCAATAAGACAAATCCTGGTATTTTATCACCATCTGCTGGAGACAAAATGTCATTCACTTAAAAATATGAACTCAATTTCAGCTTTAAAACTTTTGACTTCATGGGCAAAATATTACATACCTGTCTATAAAGATTCAAAGCTCTTAAAGGCAGCACAGACTAATGAGACCTCCATGGAACTCACATCCCAAAAATTCATGTAAGGAACAACCAGAAGTTACAAGATCTCCTGTATTCTCCTACAACTAATCCATTCTATCATTGCTAAATCTGTTAGGGATACATAGTCAGGTGCTGTCAGATATCACTGTCACAACGAAAGCTTCAAGGTTGTTGACAAGCGAAAAAAAAAAAAAGTCCCAGTGCAGATACTGATTTTCTATCATTGGTGAAAAAGAAAAGAAAAATGAAGAAAAAAGGGGAAAAAAAGGGCAAGAAGCCAGCCATCAGACTAGTTTTCACTTCTCTTAATTGCTCAGAGGGTCATAGAGCTGTTCTTCAAACTTGAAAAAATGCAGCACCCTTTCCAATGCATTACTGGGAAGTAAATTATATTCTCCCTCCTTTCTGCCCCTTGCTACAACCTGATGTCCTTATGGCTTCATTCCAGTCTCATCATTGCTTCTTTCTCCCTCTTATACCTCCTCTCACAACTAAACATCAGCAGCGAGAGTGGAGAATTGCCTGTATTCATTCCATTTCCACCATAGCTGTGGCTCCTCAATTAGAGAGCTCATTTCAATTAGAAAGATCGATTCTGTCTTAGATGAGCCACTAGTTCTAGAAATAAACTATGCTATTAATTTGCATACTTCTTTCAGATTGTTAGGTTAGGTGGAAAGGCCTGATACTCCCTCTTGGTTTGGTGCTCAACTAAGAGGCAACTAGTGAGGTAGCTGGCCCAGGTTTAAAATGCCTAGGTAGAAAGCATGTGGCCCACCAGTGACATGGAGCCCAGAGCTGATCTCAAAGCTCCTTAGGCAATACAGAGAGGTAAATGACTCTGCAGGTATTTCAATACTTCTAAGAGGATTGTATTCCCTGCTTTGAGTCAACAACCAGAAAACAGTATGTGCAAGAATTAATCTTATTGAAGTAATATAGTAGCAGTTCCTTTATCTGAATGGTATTCAACATGTTTCAATGAAAACTTGTACAGATCAGCTGCATAGCAGATCCTTGCACCAAGGGATCCTTCACAGAAAGCAAAGACCTCATACAGATCACCTATATAGTGGAGGCTTGTAGCAAGGGATAAAACCAGGCTTGCTAGAGATTAGTCTATTGAAATGATGATGGGATTGGAGGTGAGGCAAGGGGCTCAGCTGGAAGTGCATCTACACCAACATATGCAGCATGGGCAACAAACTGGAGAAGCTGGAAGCCATTGTGTAGCAAGCAAATTATGACTTAGTTGCCATTACAGAAACATGGTGGGATTGCTCCCACAACTGAAGTGCTGCAGTGGATGGCTATATGCTATTCAAAAGAGAGAGGTATGGAAAGAGGGGCAGTGGTGTGGCTCTCTATGTTAGAGAGTGTTTTGATGTTGAGCTCAGGGCTGGGAATTACAAGGTTAAGTCTCTATGGGTGAGGATCAATGGAGGGCCAACAAGTTGGACATCCCAATGGAGGTCTGTTATAGACCACCTAACCAGGATGAAGAGACGGATGAGGCATTCTGTGAGCAGCTGGCATAAGTTGAGTGATTGCTAGCCATTGTTCTCATGGGCTACTTCAGCTTCCCTGATACATGCTGGGAATACAACACAGTGCAGTAGAAGCAGTCTAGGAGATTTCTAGAGTGTATAGAAGATAACTTCCTGACGCAGCTGGTAAGAGAGCCTACCAGGGGAGGTGCCCCGCTTGACCTGCTGTTTACAAATAGAGAAGGATTGGGGGGAAATGTAGAGGTCAGGAGCTGTCCTGGGCAGAGCAACCCCAAAATGGTAGTGCTCTAGATTCCTGGTGAAGTCAGGAGGGGGGCAGTAAAACTGCTGCCTTGGACTTCTGGAGGGCAGATTGAATTGTTCAGGACCCTGGTAAGGGAGGGTCCTTTGGGGTTCACTCATGAAGGGTAAAGCAGTCCAGGAAGACTAGTCGCTCCTCAAGAAGGAAGTCTTAAAGGTGCAGGAGCAGGTTGTCCCCCTGTGCCACAAGATGAGCTGGTGGGGAAGAAAATCAGTGTGAATGAACAGGGAACTTTTCCTGAGGCTCTTGAAGAAAAAGAGTACCTACCTCCTGTAGAAGAAGGGATGGGCAACTCAGGGAGAATACAAAGAATTTGTTAGGATATGCAGGGAGAAAATAAGTAGGGCAAAAGCCCAGCTTGAACTCAGCTTGGCTGCTGGAGTAGAAGAGAACAAAAAACTTTTTTACAAATATATTAACAGTAAAAGGAGGGCTAAGGTGAATCTCCGTCCTTTACTGGATTCAGCAGAGAATGTGACTACTAAGGATAAGGCTGAGGTCCTCAATGTCTTCTTTACATCTGTCTTTAAAAGTCACACTGACTATCCTCAGGGTACTCTACCCCCTGGCCTGGTAGTCTGGCATGGGGAGCAGAATAAACTCCCCATGATTCAAGTGGGGAAAAAACAAAGAAGAAAACTCCTGCCTGAGCAAGAGCACATTAGAGTCCTACTGAGCTCAAGCCTACAAGATGCAAGATAGGGTTGCCCTGTGCCTTTTAGACATGGTTTAATCTCAGAGGTCTATAGTAAGTTGGCAATGTGAGATGAGCTCTTGCCTAATTAGCAGATTTCTCCTTGTGCCTCAGTGAATGTACACCAGAGAGAGCTTGGCCAACTTCCACTAATTTGCAACATCTCAAGCTTTAAAACACTTCCCTTTTTTCTTTCCAGATCAGCAGGGCCAGCTGGAAGAGCACCTGCCAAGTGGAGGAATTCACTTGCAAAAGTTCAGATCCAAAATGAGACGTGGGACTGGGGCAGTTCTGCACCAGTGCCTTAACAATTCTCACACCTGGCTTCTTGCTAAATCTAAGAGGTGAATCAGGCAAATATTTATTCCATTATGTTCTCCCCTCCCCCACCCATTAAAAAACAACAACAAACAGTGGGCCAGCACCATGATTTTTAATAATCTTGCTTTCATAATTCCTATGCAAAAACACATTGCAATGCACAGGTTGGTCACTCCATCTGGTAGCAAGCACCAGGGATTTTTATATTTTGCATTTTTTTAAGTTTTCAGAATTTTGAGAGGCAGCACCACCCTTTGCTAAGAACTCTACTGCTGCAAAGTGCAAAGTGCAGCACTAGGAGCTTCACAGAGGGTGGTTCTGGTGAACAGCTGAGGGCCAGCCTAAGAGCAGAACCTGTCCAGAATCTAAGCTATATCAGTGGAAGGTTGGGTTGGGATTAGGGAAAGGCTCCCCACCAGAGGGTAGTGGGCAAGGAACAGGATCCCCAGGGCAGTGGGCATGGCCCTATGCTGCCAGAGTTCAAGGAGCTTTTGGATGCTGCTCTCAGATGTAGGGTTTGGATGTTGAATAGTCCTGTGTGGAGCCTGGGGTTGGACTTGATGATCCCTTCCAACTTGGCACACTCCACGGTTCTATGATTAAGATTGACTTACAATAAAAATACTAAAACAAGTATGATTAAGATTGAAGCATGAATGAAAATATCTGAATATATACCATAAATAAAAAAAAACAGAAACAAACAAACAAACAAAAACAGCAGAACAATATTTAAAAGAATGGCTTCTACACAAAATGCAGTCAAACTGAAGAACAACTTGTTTCCATCTAGCTCAGACAGCCTCTGCTATGACACCCAGGAGAGAGCAAGCAACGAAGATTAAGAGCTTCCCTGGATCACAAAGAATACGGTTGCAGCTTAACAATTACTGCATTAATTTGGCAGAGAAATTCCCTATAAACAGAGACTTAAACTCAGTCTCTGTGAGCTGTCCCTTCTCACCCCTCCAAAGCTTACATTCTCTTCATTCATTATTTCTTTTTCTGTCAAGAAGTGAATATCCATCCAAGGCTTGAAATGTGTTTTATTTAAACATAATTATCATGTTAATCCTAAAGAAAATATGCCTAGACAAAAATTGCATTATCAGTCAACAGTGATAAATAGTAATAAGGCATATTACTGATCACATTATTACAGTGTTACAAATTCAAATGAGCCAATTTCTTACAAGGAAGAATATACGAGGTGATGTGCAGGACCTAAAGGCGTATCTGGTGTCTCATGATATTCTTTTCTTTAGTCTTGTTCGTATGTAATTTACATTGTTTGCCATATCTATGCCATTTTGCCATTGTTATATAGCGAATCTTCTCCAGAGCACCAAGGTATTCAGAAAGGTGTTAAATGTTAGGTATTTTTTATGTATGTTGGAGAAAGGCAGCGAATTACCACATGCTAAGTTTCAACCCAAAGCCCAAGGAGAGAGAGCAGACACCAGAATGTTCTTCCTCTTAATCTGGCAAAGGGCTCCAGCTCTGCTCCTTATCTTCTCTGAGATGTATAAATGTCTGTGAAAAGCAAGCAACAGGTTCCCTGTCCTCTTCTGCTGACCTTCTGCATTGAAGTTTATCCTACTGCTGTCACAATCTTTCCCTATGTTTACAAAAAGTTGGAAGACATTGAGAGGCACTGGCAGCAAGCAAGGCGTGATGGCATAGCAAAGACCATCCTTGAGCTTGTCCACAGAGAATGGGAATTGTTCCTATCAGTTCCACCGAGCTGATGCATGATGTTAACCATGGCATGAGACTGCCTGTAGAAGGTTTGATTCAGGCTCAGAAATCTCACCAGTAGAAGCTGCCAGCTTCTGCACTACAGTCACAGAATTGCTCAGGTTGGAAAAGACCTTAAAGATCATCGAGTCCAACCATGAACTAACCATACTGCCCTAACTAATAACCCTCCGCTAAATCATGTCCCTAAGCACCACATCCAAACGGTTTTTAAACATATCCAGGGATGGTGACTCAACCACCTCCCTGGGGAGCCTATTCTAGTGCTTAACAACCCTATTCTGTTCCCCATCCCTATCTACCAGTGCAGGGGGCTGTGTTCCCAGGGAGTAACAAGTCTTATTATTAAAGACTGAGGTAAAGAAGGCATTAAGCACCGCAGCCTTATCCTGATCCTTGGTCACCAAGTTGCCCTTGGCGTCCAACGAGGGATGGAGATTCTCCCTAGCCTTCCTCTTGCTATACCTGTGAAGACAAATTCTGTTTCATGTTAATGCACTACCATATACTGTTAAGTCAGTATTCTCTCATGTCAGCATGTTTAATCAGATTTTTTTTTTAATTAAGCTTTACATTTTGATTTCTTAGTTTTCTAAATGCAGATTTTATTTGCTTCTAATTTCTTCAGCCAGTTTTATCTGAATTTAAACATCTTGGATCCCATCTTTCACTTTCATAGCAACATCAAGTTCAATTTCTAGATACAGAAACAAGACACAAAATTCCCTCTGCAGTTCACTAAGCAGAGCTCATCAGCCATATCTTAACTCAGAGCAAGGAATGGCTGCCTTGATGAAATCCTAGTGCCTCATCTCCAGCCTGCAGAAATTATACACAAGAGTAGAAGCACAAGGTAAAAGCAGTTTGGTTTGGAGTTGCATCGTCTGTAGTTAAAGCAACAGTAGTACCATTCATATAAACATAGAATCACAGAATAGTTGGATTGGAAGGGACCTTAAAGCCCATCTGGTCCCAAATCCCCTGCCACGGGCTGGTTGCCTGCTCAGGCTACCCTGGGCCCACCCAACCTGGCCTTGAGCACCTCTAGGGATTGGACACCCACAGCCTTCCCAGGCAGCCTGTGCCAGGGCCTCACTGTCCTCTGAGTAAAGAATTTCCTCCTATATCTAATCTAGATCTCCCCTATTACAGTTTAAAACTGCAAGTCGTGTTTTTCTTTGAATACATGCAATGTTTTTTGAGCATACATAAAATTCCTGTATTTATGACTGGCAGCATCTGTGTCGTGTGAAGAAATTCATCATTTTAGAGAATAAGAGAACCACAGCGGTTGGAAGGGACCTCTGGAGATCATCGAGCCCAACCTCCTGCTAAAGCAAATATCCTACAGCAGGTTGCACAAGAAAGCTTTCAAATGAGTTTTGAATATCTCCAGAGAAGAAGACTCCACCACATCTCTGGGCAGCCTGTTCCAGGGCTCTGTCACCCCCACAGTAAAGAAGTTTTTAATTGTGTTCATATGGGACTTGCTGTGTTCCCATTTGTTCCCACTGCCCCTCGTTCTGTCACTGGGCACCACTAAGAAGAGCCTGGCCCCATCCGCCTGCCTTCCACCCAATTTATAAGCACTGATAAGATCCTCTCTCAGTCGTCTTTTCTTCAGGCCGAACAGCCCCCGGTCTCCCAGCCTTTCCTCAGACAGAAGATTCTCTGGGCCCAAATCATCTCTGTAGCCCTCTGCTGGAGAGGAACCCAGAAAGGGGATAAGTGGCAACATGGCAAGACTAGGTGGGGAGGGATAACTTCCCTCGACCTGTTGGCCACCATTTTTTAACGCAACACATGATACCATTGGCCTTCACGGCCATATGGACGCTGTTTCTACTGAGTAAATTCACTTGGGGCAGTAAAAGCAAACGCAGCGCCGCACACCGCCTCCCGGGCCTGGGGACGCGCGGTGCACCATGGGAGATGTAGTCTGCGCGCGCACCGGAAGTGGTGGGGCGCTCGGGGTGACGGCGGCACAGCCACTTCCGGCAGCCGTCGCTCATGGAGGAGGCTCGGCAGCAGCGGAGCGGTTGAGGGGGGTTCGGTGGTGGCCGCCGCCATGTTCGGCTGCTTGGTGGCGGGCAGGCTGGTGAGCGGGGCCCTCAGCCCGCTCGGGGCGGGTGGGGCTGCCGAGGGGCCGTGCCTTGGCCGGTTCCTGCCTCCCGTCCCCACGGGCAGCTCCGTTGTGGATCCTGTCCTTTCTGCTAACGAGTAGGCTGGGGCTCCTCAGAGAGAAAAGCTGGGAGCTTAAAAGAACCATATTAATGCCAAAGCGTGCCTTGGCTGCAGGGTGTGGCAGCTGGGGTGAAGAGGAGGAGGTTATCTGTCTCTGGGGTCCCTGTGCCGCCTGTCTGAAGGTCTATTGTATTTCCTGTGTGAACAGGTTGCCGTTCTCCTGGGGTTGTGCCAGCCAGGTGGTCAACAGCCACTTCTTATAGACTTGGCAACCTCTTCTGCACCCTATTTCCCTCCTACGCACGTGGGGAGTGAAGGTATTCTGCTCTTGTAGTGCTGGGTAGGATATACTTCCAGCGTAGGTAGAACACTGTTGTGCCTTTCCAGTGATATTTTTTGCAGTTGTTCTGTTTTGTTTGACTTTCATCTGGCTATTTGCTGTTTAGGTTAGTACCTGCCTCACTTTTTGTTATGTCCGACCATAGGTATGCTTTTGTAAAGGGCTATTTATAGTTAGCCAAAAATGGGAAACATTAACGAGGGCTTTGTTCTCTGTAGGTACAAGCAGCTCCCCAGCAAGTGGCCGAAGACAAATTTGTGTTTGACTTACCGGACTATGAAAACATCAACCATGTAGTGGTCTTCATGCTGGGAACGGTACCGTTTCCTGAAGGAATGGGAGGATCTGTCTACTTTTGTTACCCAGACCAGAGTGGGATGGCAGTGTGGCAGCTGCTGGGGTTTGTTACTAATGAGAAGCCAAGTGCAATCTTTAAAATTTCTGGTTTGAAATCTGGTAAGTGAAGAACAACATAGCAGTCAGCAAAATGGATGTGTTACTGTGTGTATGAGGGAGTAAATGTCAGAAGGTGTTTTTTTTATTAAGTGTTTTTTTATAAAGGTGGTTCTCTGTATTCAAGTAGTCCCTAGCAGATAAGTAACTAGAAACATTCAGTCAGTTTTGTGAAAGTCTGTGTGTACGTTTATGTTCTTAATGCAGTTTCTCGCTCTTCTTATCTTGTATGCAGTGTCAATCTGGAATTTCAGCTCAACAGGTTTGGTGTGTTTTCCAGTGCTTCTACAGAATCTGATTAAGAATGAGTTTGTATTTTCCTTGGTGTGGTTTTCATGTGTTCAGCTAGACAATGTTGCAATATTTCCTCTTGCTCCAGCTGTCTAGCTGTTGTATTCTTTGTAGCACAAAGAAAGGTTTTGCAATGAGCAAAGTGTAGCACAGTGACTTCAGAAAGCTCACTGCCTCTGGTAGTGTGCATTACATAATTGTCCAGTAAGGAGTATTGTCAGTGGAAATCAGTCTTCCAAATATTGTAGTGGTTTTGAGCTGACTCAAAAGGCCAATGCTACCTGAACAGTGTGTGTGTGTATGTATATGTATATATATCTTCTGTTAATACATAATTATGTGGGCATTTTTTTTGTTATGCACATTGTAAAAATGATGAACCACCCCCCAAGACACAGCTTTCTGCCCCTAAGGGAAGGTACGTTCATCAAGCAGCTTTAAAGCATTTCAGTAATAAAGAATGAATTGTATATCACCTGTTTTATTCTGTCAGTTCTTGCAGCATGCTCATCATGCTCCTAAGACTTCCTAATTTGTATGTATTTTCAGAGAGCTTTGTACGTAAAGGTAATTTCAGATGCTTTTGCAGAACAGTACCTTCTAACTATATTTTTCAAGGAAGAAATCTTAACTTTCTTCTGAACTATGTTTACTTCTGTCTCAACATTTTGGTCACATCAGTGTGCAAGGGACTATTCTTGAGGACGAGCTTTGTGGCATGGGTGAATGTGTTATCCATGCCAGGTGGCAGTGCTGTGCTTGCTCTGATCAGCTGTTCTGTTGTTGTCTAGCTTGTTTTGGGCTATAGGAGTCAGAATGAACTGATGCTGTGATAACAAACTGCTTTCAATGAGAGACACTGAGACTGAAAAGGGGAAATAAAAGCGAGTGATTGTAGAGAAAGGAATCAGAGAGGCATCACTGTCTTCTGAAATCTGTTTGACTGTCTCAGGCTAACTGTTGGAGCCTGCTGTTGATATGTATGTATCTGTGAAATGAACCAAGAGGATTAATTCCAGTGACACACCCTTCAGTAAACCAGTGGGGTTCCAGGATATATCCTGCTTCAGAGTACCTTTTTTTTTTTTTTTTTTTCCTAACTAGTAGTTAGCAGTGCTATTCTGTAAAGAGATTAAAGAAAGAGGTAGCTCCATTGTCCAGGTTTTTTTAATGTTGCTACTTAGCTGGGGTTAGGAGAAGCAAGCCAGCCTGTACCCAGGCTTGTAAGAAATATGCAGGTTGAGCAGATGTATCTGACCTGCTGACTGCATGCTAAAACAAGGATGGTAAGGGCTAGCTTGAACAACAAATAACACAATGAAGTTAATGTGGTCTTTGCAACTTCTAATGGAACAAAGAGGCTACCTGCTCCGTTTATGAGCTGGAACAGTTGTGCAGCTCTAGAAGCATCCAGAATGTCAGCTTGTTATTAGGTTAGGAGTGTTAGGCACTCTGAATACTGAGGGTCAAGGAAAATGGTGTTGCCCAAGGATTTTAATTTGCTTCTCCTTCTTTCTGTCCCTTGCTCACTTAAGAAGGCCAGTGCTGGTGAAGATAAGTATTTCTGAGTTTGGTACAAGTAGTTTACCAGGACTGAACTAAAGGGGAAATTGCTTTTGGGAAGTGCACTTCAATATGAAAAATAGATTTTGTGGACTGAAGACTATATCGTTAACTTGGACTCTTTCTTGATTGTGTTGTTACTCAGGTAATCTTTTCTGAATAAGAGATTTCCAGATCAGGTTCTGAAGGAGTCTCTCTCATCTAAAAGATTCCTGTAGAGCTCCTGTATAGCTGTTGGGAGCTGGTCAGACTGTACTTCTCAGTAGTCTCGGTAGAAACTTTTCAAGTCTAAAAGCAGACTTCTCTGTTGTTCCTCCTCCGAACTTTTAATACTTCTTAAGAAGCTGTGTTAAAGTTTCAATAGAACAGTGCTTGTAAATGTAGTGGAACTGAGTCAGAAGGTACTTCAGATTTCAGTTAGCATTTTTTTGCAGCTCAAAGTATAGTATTTACAGGTCTGCAGGACGGCTCTTTATTGGCTTTGCTCTCTACTACTAGTAAGACACCAGAGAGGGCTACTGAAGCCTCAGTACTTCTTCCATTGCATTTATTTGAATTTCTTTAGGAAAAAAATAGATCATCCTAGTAGCACCACAGCCCCCTAAAGAGGGTTGTATGATTAAAGCCACTTGTCTCTAGATGTTTGTCACTGTGTGCAGAGATTCTAGCTGAAGCTGAGGTAGGAATTGCTGGTTAATACTGAGTCAGAAGTGATGACGGGCTGGGATGATGCCTGCAAAAGCAATATGCAACTTGGGGATGTTTTTTTCTGCTTAATGCATTGTTCTTTTCGTGGCTTTTGCAAAGCCAGAGGCTTTTCTGCTCCGTGGTTATTTCTTTGACACTTGCTGCCCTTGGTGGTTTCAAGCTGTTCTGATGAGATGTGGGGCTGTGCAGCCCCACTCAGGGGTAGCTTTAAGTCAGAGTGATCTTGAAGGAACGTTGTCTGTTTTTTTCATGCACAAACAGGTTCAGAAGCACCACGTTTGAATGAGTGAGTCAAGCTGTTGTGCAGCAGTGTTGTATGTTTCCTGTTTTTCTGTAATGTATGTGCTTGCGTGTACATGTACCTGTGTTTGGACTGCGCTGTCTGATTTCTGTGATAGGGAGGTGTGGAACACACCTCCCACAAGGGACCTCATATAGAAAAAAACACTGGGATCTCAATAGCACTATCTTCAAATGTTTATCAGGTCTAACATGTGGTGTTTGTGGTGCTTTCAGGGAAGGGAAGCCAGCACCCCTTTGGTGCCATGAACCTCCCGCAGACACCAACGGTGGCCCAGATTGGCATCTCGGTGGAGCTGCTGGAGAACCTGGTGCAGCAGACTCCTGTGGCAAATGCTGCTGTGTCATCAGTAGATTCATTCACGGAGGTATTACAAACATCCTGTTCTCAGAAATCCTCTGCAGTTCTGATGTTTTAAATGTATAGGGTCTGAAGAACTAATTCAGAATACAAAACAGAGCAATTGTGGGTGGTTTTATGTTTGTAACCAACCTAGTTGTCATCAGGTCATTTGGATGGATAGTTTAAAAATTTGAAATGACTTTTTCTCACACTAGAAGACTGTCTCCTGTAAATGATCAGATTTTGTATTTTTATATTCAGCCAATGCATTCTATCATACCCGTGTCACTGTTACAAAAAGTTGGCGAGACTTCCATATAGGAGCAGCTACAGTGAAATGCATGTGAGACAGTGGATCTCTGCTGATTTCTAGATGCTGGAATTTAAGTGCACAGAATTCTGCAAGGATGGTCAAAAATTACTCAAAAGTTAAGGTATACATGTGCTGGATTAATATAAATATCTAGGTGTACCGCTGACTCATGGGAAATCCTTCTGATTTAGTGATGCAGAATTATAAAATCATGCTTTTTCCCACAGAAATGTGTTTTGTTTTGTTGTTTTTTCATCCTGTGGAACAGGATTTTTTTTCTTTCTGTGTGAAAAAGGAAGACAACCTGCAGTAGTGGCCAATTTTTACCTAACCTGTGTGTTAGCCTTAACCTCTGGAAATCCTCAGCCAGCGCAAGCAGTTAGTTCACACTCTAACAGTAGTTCAAGGCAAACTAGATCTGAATAGCAAGTCTTAATTTCTCTAAAACTGATGGCTCTGGCATTATCTTATAAGATTTCAGGACCTGAAGAGGCTTTTCTTGAGGCTTTTTCTTCTTGCTCACTTTTCCTACAGATATTTGCTGAGGTAGACTGGTAATTGAACAGTAATCCTGATCATGAAGCTGATGTCCTCTGACAGTTTATACAAATAATATCTTCACATAGGTAAATGTCTCTTTTGGAGAAAGTTAGTAGTTGACTACAGCTATTTTGTATACAAGAGCTAACTGAGATTTTTTGGGGTTGGGGAAGTTAGGAGCTAGTGACATCTAAGTAATATTTCTGATTCCATTAGTTCCTATAATAGTTAAGTCATAGAATAATAAGGTACATTTGAGGCTTTTTGCATTTCAACTGGTGGATTTTTCTGGCAATAATATTTAAAGAAAAGAAACCAGCTCATTACTGCATAATATTAGTAAAAAATGTTATTCTAATTAGGTGGGTTTTCCTTTTTAAGAAGGAATAGAATGTTAACTGTAATTTTTAAGCTAAACTGTGGCATTGTTCTTCCACTACATTTTTAGGAAGGTTTATGAAGCTTTATGTTATATTTATATGTAGTTTTGTACCTAGAGAAATGTATCGTATTAAAAAAAAATGGAAAGAAGTGAAACAGTAGCTCACTTCTGTGTGAGGGGGTGTGGCTGAGGGTGGGCTACTTGATTCTCAGACATCAGCTCTTCCAATCCATTTGTGTCAGAGCAGGTGGAGGGGAACTTTGGAGCAGTTGTATCCAGTTCTGGGGCCTCAGCATGAGAAGTCCAGAGGAGGGCCATGAAAATGATAGAGAGCTGAAGCACCTCTCCTGTGAAGACAGCTGGGTTTGTTCAGCCTGGAGAACAGAAGGCTTTACATAGGCCTAATGTGGCCTTTCAGTATATAGAATGAGTTTTTAAGAGTCTTTTTTCCTTGTACTGAAAAGGCGAGTGTAATGGTTTTAAACCAAAAGAGGGTAGGTTTAGATCAGAAATTAGGAAGAACTTCTTCATGATGAGAGTGGTGAGATGCGACATCCACAGCTTCTGTAGGCAACCTATCATTGGAAATGTTCAAAGTTGGGTTGGACAGGACTTGGAGCAACTAGAGCTCATGCAAGACGTCTGTGCCCATGGCACAGGCATTGAACTAGGTGATCTTCAGAGGTTCCTTCCAACCCAGACTATTGCGTGATTCTCTATATTGCTCCAGATTCTGTTTTACTCTATCATTTTACTGTCTCTGAAAATAATTTGTTCCCCCACCAAAACAACAGATTTATTTTTCTCCTACAGCAAGTAGGGGAAAGAAGAAAATATCATAGACTACATAGCTGAAGGAAATTTCCCTGCTGGGAGTCTGGTGATGAGTTGTAATCATAGAACCAAGGTTGGAAAAGACCTCCAAGATCATCCAGTCCAACTGTCTACCTACCACTAATATTTACCTACTAAAGCATGTCCCTTACTACAAAATCTGAACATTTCTTGAACACCCTCAGATATGGTGACTCCACCACCTCCCTGGGCAGTCCATTCCAGCACCTGAGCGCTCTTTCAGAGAAGTTATTACTAATACCCAGCCTGAACCTCCCTCGGCACAACTTGAGGCTGTTCCCTCAAGTCCTATTGCTCATGAGGCAGATTGCTGGAGACTTTTCAGCTGGTTGAGCAATTACTTTTTAGCTGTGAGTCAGACTTCTCAGCTTTAACTTGGTCTACTGTTCATCTGATGGTTTGGCACTGAATCACTTCTTTGTCACAAAGAAAATGTTCTCCCTGGAGCTCTTTAACTAGTTGGATGAAATTGTCCAAGGGGGACAGAAGTGAAGATCTGAAAATGTTTCCTAAACAGTAGGTGGATCTGAGGGCAAAACTACGAGTTAGGATTTTTTGATCTCTTTTTAAACTGACTTCTCTTGCTCTAATGTTTGTACTTTCCCACTGGATTCTAGATGACGGTGCTGTTTTTATTTCACATAGGAGTTTTATGTCTGCTGAAATACTGCACAACAAATGATATTTAACAAAGTACTTACTTAGTATCTTTCTTTTATTTCAGTTCACCCAGAAAATGTTGGATAACTTCTATAATTTTGCGTCCTCGTTTGCTGTTACTCAGGCACAGATGACACCAAACCCCTCTGAGGCTTTCATTCCTGCAAATGTCGTTCTGAAATGGTAATGGAAATGATCTTTAGTATCTAGTGTATATTTTTCCTAGGCATCAAAACCATTGTTTTCTAAGTATTACTGTCATGCTATTCCAGTGAGATGATGCAGAAATGCTGTTCTGAATCTAAGATGCTCTGTCTGCTGGTTTTAAACTTGTCACCATTCTCATGTAAATTTTATACCTGTGCATTTTGTTGCATCTGGAAATGTCACCTTTCATACGTGTAGGTTTGCAGTGTGTTGCTGACTGCAAGTTTCTGAGTCATGGGAAAATGGAAACTGATGACTGTCGGTTTGTTGTTATGAGTTGTTTTTATGCTTGTAGCCTTCATAGACATAGTGCCATAGGGGTTATGTTGCTTAAGAAGGTGGGAGGGATGGAGAAATCATGTTCCAAGTTTACATGGTTCTCCCACCAGCATGAAACGGTCTCCCTGAGAGTTGTTTTCCAGCAACTGGCTTAAAAGAGAATTCCTGGGAGGGATGGTTATAGTCTGGAGGTGAACTGTGGGCAGTGCTTCAGAATGTCTTTAAAATTCCTTTCTGCAGTTTGTAAGTTTAGCCATTTTTTTGCCTCAATATTTATTGACATAAGCCCTTCTTAAAACAGTATTTTGGGCTTTCTGGATACATGAGTCATTACTGTAGGTCAGCACAGGTATGTGAGCAGTTAACATAAGCAGTATGTTTCCTTTGGAAATGTAATTTGATGCAGATTTCATCTACATAGAAGGTAACTGTAAGCATCCCACATGTGGGGGGTCTCCAGTGAGAAACCAAAGGGAAGGCATGCTGAAAAAGCAGTCTAATAGCTGGCTGCTCCCTGAGTAATGCTGAATTTGCTTTTGTTCTAAACAGTAAAGTGAAGCGAGGCATGACTCCAATAAAGCAAACACATTTGTGTATGTAAATCTGTTAAATTGATTAACGCCACAAGAGATTAAAAAAAAGTTTCATTTCATCTGTTTGTGAGTCGTTATAATGTATTTAATTATAGCTTGTAAAACAGAGTATATGAAGTCTGCAGTGGGCTGGCTGCAATGGAAATGCACTGAATTGGCTTAGAATGCCATTAATCAATAAGCCTTTCTCTTTTTTTAATATGAGTAGGATGATAATAAAGCCTTTCAAAATTTCTTCTCTAATTGGAATTGGCTTAGAAATTTCCAGATGTAGATGTTTTCGTTGTCTTTGTTTCAGTGGTAGTAGCTTGTGTTACCTTAAAGCTTGTGTTTGTGATGATTTGAAGGGCTTTCCAGGCTCTTGTAGCTCAGAGTCTGCAAGTTGAGAAGGGAAATTGCACTTCCTCTGGTTTTGGTTTTCTTTCACTGTTCTGGATCTGTAACGAATTCCAACATTGTTTGCATGTCTTTGCTGGTTAGGAAAGTGAAATTAGGATGACATGTTTGCATGCTTCATTCTACACTGTTAATTACTTTATTAGATTTTGCTAAAATGTTACTGTGGATAATAAATGTGGAAGGCAGAATTATTTGGTGAGAGGAAAAAATAATGGGGACTCATTTCTCAGGATTTCTATTAGGGTTTATTTATGTACTTATTTTTTGTAGGTATGAGAACTTCCAGAGACGCCTGACACAGAACCCTCTCTTCTGGAAAACATGAGCTTGAATCATGTCATTTGAAGTGCTCTCTGATGTGGAATACACAGCAAATAACTTCACGGAAGAACTTTGAGGCAGAAAAAAACGATTAGTCTGAATAGACCAACTTGTAACTTTTATATTACTCAAATTATTTAAAATTAAAATCTGTTAAAACTACTTGCCTATGTGTGTTGGTTTTTTTTTTTAAATGGAAGTGCTTGACTACAGCAAGAGTCAGTGATGCGTGTGTAGAAAGACTCTTGAAACTGTATTTAAAATGGAAGGAATTACAAGATGAAAAATGATAAAGCAGTTTCATGCTTGTGTGAAGTTTTGAGGAGATATTTAAGTAAAATTAATGTAGCTTTTCCCTCTTAGTCTCATTGTGAAGGATGATGGGGAAACTGAGAATATGCTGATGTTTTTCTTGCTGGTCCTTGTGCTGTAAATGCTTTTAATTTGTGGTCAGCTAAGATTCCTGTCCTCAGCTTGTATAGATAGTACATCTCCCTTTCTTTGTCTGGAAGATGCTGTGGAGCTTGATCTCAGGTATCTGTCTTGAACTTTCCCTATGTGAAAGCATAGTTTAGAGTAGTCTATGGGACTCTTTACCTGCAGGCAAAATAAATACCTTCGAAACAGCTGTTAGGGGTGTACTTGGATTTATATTAGATTTGTATTTTGCAGCCTAGAGCTGTGAGGTGACAGGTTATTGACAGTGGAGGTACTTCATGAATTTTGTCTCCATTCAGCTTTCTCTATGGCATGAGGAGTAAGAAGAGGGAGAAAAATGCTTTTTGGTATGTAGAGGTTTTTTTTTTTCTGTGAGAATAGTGGGTTACATCAAGATGTTTTAAGTCATTTCAAGGATCTGTGAGGTACCTTTGCAGTGTTTGAGGGGAATTTATTGGTGTCTATGTAGAGAAACTCATTGATGTAGAGTGAACTGAAGCTTGTCTTGATCCTATGAGCCTCCCCATAGAACTTGTCTGTTCTTGGAACTTAGAACAGAGCGTCTCCATCAAAACAAGGAATGTCGTTTCTGAGTGATGCTGGGGGTAGGGGGAGTTGCGTTGGGTGAAGCTGGTGTCCTTTGTTTAGTATGAGAGAACATCTTCTCTTCAGTATTATCAAACATTTAATGTTCCAGACAGCACGATGTCACTAGTGCTACTGCAGTGTTTTGTTTCTAAGCACCCTGGTGTCTTGTAGAAGTTTGCTTGATGTTTCAAGTAGGCCTGCCATCACTACTCCCAATTTTCCTACATGTAATGTTGGAAGAGTCATCTAAGAAGGAATTGGTGACAAAGCAGAACAACTTTCTGCTATTTCCTCCACCCCTGTGTCAACGTGTGAGACAGATGCCAGTATTTGAATGCATTCAAAATGCTTGGGTGCAAATGGTGGTGGTTGGGGATAGTCCTAATTCCTTAGAAGGGGTTCCAGGTGTTATCTTTCTGTCTATCATCCCATTCTCTGCTGCTGTCATGTTTCATTTCCTCAAGGAGAAGCCACTCTAAAGCTCTCTCTAGGGAGATAGGCAGTGTTGGGCCGGAGCTCACAACCTTGTTCCAGGCGTGATGAGTTTTGAATCCTACAAAACTTCCACAAATGATTTACTGTATGGAAATACTATAGTGCAGAGGTGTGGAAGTTAATTTTCCAATATGCTGTTTTAGGTTTCTCCCTCACTGTGAGACCATTTGGAGGTGGATTGTCCCTGTGGACTTGCATAACATTCTGTTGATATTGATGGTGAATGGATGTAAATCTCCCTCCAGGTGAGAGGTAACTTCTCTGCTCATTAAGGACTTAACTTTCTCCAGGCTATGAAGAAGGGAATACCAAACAGCACTCTGCTCATTTCCTGGCATCATACAACCAACCTTCTCATTTGTTCTTTTATTCAGGAGCATGTTTTATCTTTTTCCTTCACTACCAGATGTTGTAGCCAAGTTTCCTACTTTTGGCACAGTCCTGGGGACAGCACTGAGCAGCACATGGGCTGAGTCTCAGCAGGCTGTGGTTCACTTCAACCCATAGCCCATGGGGACTTTGGGGATGAGGCAGCTCCCCAAAATGGTCAGTTCAAGGTGAAGCCTACAAGAGCTCCTTGCAGGGAAAGAGAGCATCGTCCCTCTTCTGACCCATAAGTGACAGTGGGGTCAGTTGTGACCTAGGGGTTGGTGCTGCCCAGCCTGGTCGTGCCTGCTGCTCTCGTGTGCTTTTCTCTTGTGCTGCTTTGCTGTGTGAAGGAGAAGAGAGGCAGTGCGAGAGCACTGAATGGCTCCTCTGAAATCCAGATGAGGGTGTTTATAACGGTGCAAGAGAGAAACATCTTTGAACTTTCAGGTCCAGGTGTTAACATAGAGGGTGAGTATGACAGCCGTGACTTCCTTTTTCTGGCCACGGAAAGGTGACTGGAAGGCATCTGAAAGAGCCTTGTTTCCAACACTGATGTCGCTCACAACCAAAGGTAAGAGCATCTGGAGCTTTTTCATGATAATGCCTATTCAGTTGTGGGAAAGGATTGTCCTGCCCAGTGCTGGTGCAGCTTCACCTCAAGTACTGCATGTGATTTGGGGCACTACAGTAAAGGACATCTAGTATTAGATATGGAGGTTGGTGGCCCTGCCTGCAGCAGGGGGTTGGAGCTTGGTGATCCTTGAGGTCCCTTCCAACCCAAGCCATTCTATGATCAAGCTATTAGAGAGCATTGAAAAGAGGGCTATGGAGGTGGGGAAGAGTTTGGAGGGGAAGGTGTGTGGGGAACAACAGGGCCTGAGGGAATGGCGTGGAGCTGTGTCAGGGGAGGGTTGGGGGGGTTACTGACCCAGAGGGTGATAGGCATGGAATAGGCAAGGGGCACAGCCCCGAACTTCCAGAGCTCAAGGAACATTGGGACACCACTCTCAGACGAAGAGTTTGTGTTTTGGGCAGTCCTGTGCAGAACTTGGAGTTGGACTCTGATCCCTGTGGTTCCCTTCCAACTTGGGATAGTCTGTGATTCTAAGTACAATAATTGGTTTAGGAATGTGCTGCGTGGTGGTAAGCTTGGTGACATCGAGCACGACAAGTCTTTTGTTTGCTCTGCAGAGATCGTGCAGATTTGGGATCAGGTGTCTCTTGACGTTCAGCGGCAGTTGGCACTGAGCAAGGTGATCTTCATGCCCTGTGTTCCCTCTCATACTCTGGTAGTTTGGTAGCCTGACCCTCCCAAAGTCATTAAATATGATTAATGTATCCAACTGTACTTCTCTTCCTTTGCTATTTTTTTTTCCTGCTTTAAAATGCAATTTACAAGTGGGCCACAAAGTAGATTTTTCTGAATATTTACAAAAAAAAAAAAAATAAAGTCTACTCAAATGATTGATGCTTTCAGTTTCCATTCCACAGTGCCAGAGTAGATCACCCAGATCACCTGATCCTTTCAGGATGCATTAGAGATTTCAGAAACCCTCTAATTGAAGGGTGCTTGTGTTAATTTTTCTTGAAATCCTTACATGTTTTCCTTTCTCCTCTTCTTCCTTCTAGAGCATTGAAATAGTTGGACTGGGGACTTTTGCTGTTCATACGCAAGAGCTACGCAGAGGAAGGAATGATTGCTTGCTCATTCGCAGACCTGTATTTCAAATGTCCAATATTATCAGAAGAATTTTTGATCTTAACTATGCTAAAAGAATTATGCCTGGTGAGAAGATGGGGTAAAACTATATTTCCTATTGATAGCACCTTCAGGGTTAAACCACAACATTGTTTTTCTTCTAGAATGAAAACATAGCATCATGTCATCCCAGCTGAAACCAGGATGTTCCTTTGAAACACTGGGCATGCCTGACTGGTGTCTAGCAATAGTTGCTGGGCCTAAAAGTTATCACATTGGCCATAAATCTATGCTACTTCTTGAGTAGTCTGAGCATTTCTCAGAGGGTCTGAGCAGCTTTTCTGTTTTCCTTAATTGTACGTGTATGTACAGAGCATGCTGCATCACTCAGCCCCTCCATGCCTGCAAACTGAGTGGGGGCAGTTACAATGGCCTTATCATAGCACCTGGACTCAAGAAGCCCATTCTGTAACATGTAATTGTCTGAAGGCCTGAAGACCGCTGAAAGCTGATTGCAATTAGAATCTTAGTAATGTGTCACTGTGCTTCTCTTGTGTTTATAGGTTCTACACTAGCTGTCCCATTGGACTATGCCGCAATTGCCCTAGAGACATCTCATTCCCTGGATACTGTGGAGAACTGTGTAAATGAGACTGTGATGTATCTCTCTCGCTGTATCTCAAACGGACTGAATGTTGACTTTGTTCTCAGGGATATGGGTGTTCTTCTTATCAGGCAAAAGAAAGTCAAAATGAGGTTTTATGAAAACTTTCTTCTCAGCCTGGATGCAGCAGGAAACTTGAAGGAAATTATTACCAGTGTAAGTCTTACACAATACAACTGAGAGGATTTCCAACTGACTCTCAAGGGCCTGTTGAACTGGTGCCTCCTGGTGTGCCATGACTTATCTGGCCACTTGGCTTAGATGTAAAGTACAACAGAGGGAGTTGCTCTTTGGACTTCTTGTATAGTTGGTTGTCCTGCTGAAATGTAAGACATGAAAGACAGCTGTGTTGGATCAAACCAAGGATCACAGAACAGCTGAAATTGGAATGGTCCTCTGGATATCATCTTGTCCAAGTCCCTTGCTCAAGCAAAGCCACTTAGACCAAGTTGCCAAGGACCATATCCTGGTGGCTGTTAAATACTGATCACTGGGCTGATGGATCCAGTCCAGCATTCTACCCCTGAAGACTGAGGGAAGAACCAACCTGTGCTCACCACCGCTGACTCCTCCAGTAGTCAAGAGATTTATTTTCTGGTTTAATCCATTAAGTGTCACTCTTAAAGAAAGGCTGGCAGTTTAAGTACCTAGAATCAGTTCTTTGAATTGGTATCTCTGCTTGTTGTAATGAGAGGCTAAAGTTAATGCAAGAGGACTTTGCTGGAGAGCATTGCAGGAGGCAGCTGCTGCTTTTATCAGCTGAAAGGTTTGCTACCTTGGTTAGCAACATGTTAATTGCCTTGAGATAATCTTGCCTATCTCTGTCCCTCTTGCAGAGGAAGAAAGGGACGATGAACTGGGTCATTTCCCAGGGAGAAACTGGAGTTTCTGATGTCTGTACAGAGCCTGACATCCTGTTTCCCAGGTGAGGCTGTTTGTTACCATTCACCTATGATATGAGCAGCCTCTCACCTCATGTTGGGCAGCACGTTACTGGGGGTTTTCTGCTGCTCATGCATTTACTGAGAAAGATTCATTCACAGGACACTCCATGCTTCATGTTCCTTGAACTGAATGATGTATGTCTTCATGTGAAGTAATAGAGAGAAGTGGTTTCTCATATGTTGCCATAAATCAGGCAAAATAAACATAATTTATTCTTTAGACAGAATTTGTGGAGCATAGAGAAGACGACAGGCAAATAAAGGCAACTTCTTCAAGTTTCACCTGTTTTTTCTTCTTTCCTTTTGATGAGACTGCAAAAGGAAAGCTAACAGGAAGGTTTATAGTGGGATGAGTCTGAAGTCTAATGCTGCAAAGTAGCTCTTATTCATGACCCAAGCAATGGAGTTAGTTAGAAAGGATATCCAAGTGAATGAGAGGGTAAAACTAAAACTTAAAATGCCCTGAGTATATTGGACAGCAAGAGACCTGCATGTTATCCAGGTGCACTCAGGATGAGAGATGGTCACCAAATGGAGCAAGGAGGTTTTGCATTAATTTTCACTGTTAGCAAGCTGTGACTAGTGAGACCTTCAGGATGCATTGGCAGAGCCTTTCCTTCCCCAGGTACTGGAGTCCCTTCCCATGTAACTTCATTTCCAACTAAAGCCTTTGAGGGCATTTCATTTTAAGTGGCAGGCTGCGAAGTACTTGTAAGATATCTCTGCATCAAGACAAGGTCACTCATGAAAGCTGCAGAGGGAATGTGCCCTTCATGCATGTACAGGTATTGCCTTCTTGTTTGCAGCCTGAAGTTTAAGACCGAACATGGAAAATTCCTCCTTGAATCCCTCCGTGAAAGACCTACCAAAACCTTGCAGGAGAAGAAGACAAAATAATGTGTTTAAGGAAAAGATTAACAGAAAAGGTAATGTCAGAGCAGATTCCTGGTAGCGCTCAGTGTGTTCTCCCTGTGAAGTAACGCTGCTTCTCCAAGAGACTCTGTCAGGTCCTGGCATCTCCCAACCAACCTTTCACAAAAGGGAAACAATGAAGCAATGGAAAAAAAAAAAAAAACAACGTTGCCAGGAGTAGTACTGTTCTGCAGGAAAAGCACTGGACAAAATGCCAGTGATCAAAACCCACTAACACTGGGGGAGATGGGGAATTAACAGTCTCAGTGGTATGTATGACCTAGGAGTGTCTGTGTGTCATTCTCATGTGAATCCTCAGCAAGGTGCTGTTGTGAGGGCGACATTGTTTCATAACCGCAGGGATTCTTGCAGCTCTTCCTCATAGCAGTCCTGTGGAAGTCGGGGCTGTAGACCTGACGGAATGGTCAAGGGAGAAAATCAAGAGAAGAGAATCCCCCATTAGGTGAGTCTGTGGCAGAAACTGTGGAGGGTAATGCTGTGCCTCTGTATGTGTGTGAGCAAGATGTTTCCTTTGGAGGTATGTGTGAAATCTGAAAGACTCTGACTCACAAGGAATAGCAGGAGGATGCAAGTAGCAAACTTCTTCAAGACCTTTTGGATCCACTTCATTTTACTTGAGTTGTCTTCCAGTGCATTCTGTTTAGTAACTGAGTGGGGAGAATTGTTCCATTAGTTGAGGATTATTTTCCTGTACTCTTATTTGAATGAGCCTGCTCTTTTTGTCTTCTGAGAGTGATGTTCAGGGTCTAACAATACTTTGTGAGAGGGAGGAGAGGTCTCAATGCCCTCTGAACCACTCCTTGCTGGTATCAGCACATCTAAGCTTTGTTCAACACTTTGGACTCTTCCCAAACACCAGCAGAGTTCAGAGGTGACTAACCATGAAGGAGCAATCTTGCTCACTTAAAAAGGTGTTGCTTGAGCAGGTAAGACATAATTCATGTCAGTCTGTGCTCCCCAGAAGCACAGCTGGCTTCTCTTGGAGGGCTAACATCAATACCAATAAGGCCTCCTGACCTTGGAGCCTGGAACCAGGGCTGCGTTACACAGCTCAGGGCTTCTGCCTTCACTTTTTGTTGGAGAGAGGCAAGAGACAATGCTTAGTTGTACAGATCCTCCATGTGTACCTGAAGCAGGTCCTCTGCTGTGAACATCAGCTGTAAGCAGACTTGTCCTGGCCCCACTCAAAATGCTCCTGGTATGGATCTTTAGGAGGCTGTATCAAGATGAGGGAAGATCCTGTAAGGAACTGGATTGTAAACAACACTTCAAGCAGAACCCAGAACTGAGTCTGATGTTCCTGACCACAATTATCAAAGCAACAGCAGTAAACTCTATGGAGTTCTGCATTTATAATGACAACTTTAATTGTAAAAACCCTTAGTACAATGATGTAGATCCTTAACAAAGTCAACTTTGTTCTAGATCCCAAAAGATACAATTGAATACATGAGGCAGAGCCCAGGTAACTTACCTAGCACAGCCCTCAGTTGTTTTCCAGAAGCCTTGGGAGAGTAACCAAACCCTCAGACTCCTGCTCAGCCAAAGACTTGGTTTTCTCTAAGATGTCCATTTGTGGAGAAGCAGCAATGAAGGCAGTTAACAAGGCCCAGGCTGAACTGCTGGAATGGATCATTGCAATCATTCTGCATGACCCATCAAATCCTCCTGTAGGATTTGGCAGATTTTGTTATGCAGATGGCAGATACCACATATAGCTGACAACATCACAGGTGGTATTGGAAGAAAAGGGAGGAGACAAATGGAAACTGGAGTAAAAGTTGTTGTGACACAGTACTGAAAGCTGTGTGGTGGTGAGTTCTCAGGTTTTCACACTACGGTGCAAGTGCCTGCTTGCTGTGGAAGTAAAATAATTAACACCTCACTGGCCTCTGGAGGCCCCACTAATTAAGAACTGCATGTCAGCATGAACTAATGGCCACTCTGAGTCAGCCAATTAATAAAGGACCAAGGATAATTTTTAATTAAAAATGAAAGAATGAGGGGAAAAAAAAGGGGGGGGGAAGGTTATTATCTAGAGTTTCTTTTGCTGATTGTCCGGAGCCTTCCTGTACATTGTAATCCATGTGTTCCTTCTTGCATTTTTCTGTAGTCTTGCTATATGACTTGGTGAAAACTGAATTGTATAACCTAAAGGCAGATAAAAATGCAACAGCCTAGTCTTGGCAGTTTGTTCCAGCAGAGGAAGTCACTCTGCTGCTCTGCCTTGTCTTCGATAGCTATAGTAACAAGCTGCTTCTGTTCTGACTAGGTCAATACTGACTTCATGTCACTCTACAACCCTTTTTATTGCTTGGGTTTTAAGAAACCAGACTAGATCAAGTGGGTGGGATTGTTAAGTCTCCCCCTCACAAGCAGGTTTTCACAGTATTTTCTAAGTACGCTCCTGTTGTCTTGGCTCCAGTCTTGCAGGATGCAAATAAACATATGTAACCATATGTGTTTGAATTCAGCAGTGTGCATTAAAAATGTCTCCTAGTGCACTAGCCCTTGTAGGTACACAGCCAGATCCTCTCTCTCTAAGCTTAGTTATTATGGCATGTGCTTAACAACATCACTGTAAACTACTTTTCTTTCCAACCTACTGTGGCTGAGCTTGCAGAAAAGAAACTTGCAGAAGGAAGCTTTCCCTTCACACTGTATCAGATAAATCTCTTTCAAAACAACTGCAGATTACTCACTTGGACTGCCATGCTGCTTAAGCATAAGTGTTTTTTTTTGCTCTCCTCTAAGGAGTACTGGTTACATGGTGGGTTACTGGATTTCATTGCTGTGCAAGATTTGAAAATACAATCACTATGGGATGCTTAAGGAAAAAGGCATTTTGTTTATCTACAGAAATATAACTTAAGACAATTCTAGGTGCTCAAAGCCCTGTACAATCCAACTCTGAACAGTCAGCTAGACAAGCTCCTTAAAAGACAGTCAAGATACTTGAGGCCATCTGCAGTCATTTATGCTGTAAGCATCTACACCTCATTCATCCCAAACTACAACTACAGAGAGAAGCTGGTACTGCTGAGTTATATGACATACCCAAGAACTAGTTTCATCCTCATTCAGAAGTACCCCTCCTATTCTGACTGCTATATATTGTCCCTATACTGTGGCTATCTCCAGTTGGGTGAGTAGTCTCCTACATTGTGTATTTTAACTCATCTATCCTGAACTAGAGCAACTGTTCTTTAATATTTTTTGCACAAGTAACCTTAAGTGCTTCAGTAACTGCTGTTTTTTTCCTACTTCACTCATGTTCTGTTCCGTGTAGCTTTGTCCTAAGAGATATTGAAAGTCTTTAGTATTTCTGTGTGACAAGCAGGTAAATCTAACCAATGCTGTTCATATCAGAAGCCTAAATCTGAGACAGACACTGTATACCATAACCACCTGTACTTCAGAGGTGAGGTTTACAAAGTTTCTATTAGCTCTGACATTTTTTTTGCTGTGTCACAACAGTGAGGAGCTCTATGACTCTGAAAGAAACAGCGAGTCCAGTCCCACTGCAGGGAAGAAATGGTAAATACATCAACAGTGCTGACACTGCATTTCAAAGAACAGAGAGCCCCCACCAAATGGGACCCAACCCTAAATCACATTTCAAAGGAAACCTCTTGGAACATTTTCCTGCATGTTGAGAGAACAGTCGTCAGAATATTATGAGTTGATAATGCTGAAGCCACCCCTAATTGTATTTAGGCCTTTATTTAAGTACCACCCTTCCTTCCTCTCAGAACAGCTCATTAGTAAGAACATACAACTTACAACATAACAAGCAACTACGGCTGAAAGTCACAACTGCTTTTGTGTCCTATTTCACTTTTAGCATTTGCAAACACTCAGTGGTATCAGTTTCCAACCTCTCTGCTCTGAATAGGGGTTAGCTCATCTGAAGAAAGCCTAAGCATTCCCACAGCCTTTCTGGAGTACTCTCCAACTCACTTCCCCACCCCCCCCACAGTTTTTCACACTACCAGCCCCCCCGCACATGAGGTACACAGGCCTAATGCTGCTGCCACCTAAATGCTATTTCATGCTGTGCTACCAGTTCAGTTAAACTAGAAGTTAAAACCTCCAGCCCCATTTGTCATCCTTCTCATCTTTTCCCTCATCAGCTTATTTTTCTACAAAGGTATTATGGTTGCTCTCCAGGAATAAGAACTCTCTCTCTATATATATATATTTTTTTAAAGGGGGAGGTAATCATGTTACAGACTAAGACTAACACTTGCAAACTACTTGCCAGCTCTAGATCTCACTGTTTTGCAAATTTCTAAGTACAAACTAATAGAACTAGCTTAGTCAATACCATTTCAAGCTGAACGGGTAGGCCACCTAAACAGAGAATTTATGAGCATCCCAAACTGGAACAAAGAGGCAAATGCAATATCCTGAAAGATAAAAGCCAGATATATGCTTCAAAAGTCAGTAGGAGACAGTACTACCTCCTTCATTCAATCAAGAAAAGCACTAATATGTTGCCAAAGACTGTGCTTGTATGTATGTGATACCCTAACATATTCTTTTCAATTAATATTAACATGTTAATGGGTAAAGGATAAGAGAACAGTATGAAAAAAAAAGCCCTAAATGGTTCATCTTTAGTGAATATAATTAATAAACAGTTCTGTTGTTCACACAGGTACACACAACTATTCTGCAACATCTTAGACCACTTACACAGAATACAAGCATTAACATTTCAATTATACAAACACACATTTTATCCCTGGATAAAGTTCAATAGCTTCGTTAAGTTTCTAGTCAGCATAAAAAAGGATGAATACAGCTTCAAGCACACATACCAAGTGTCAAGCAAGTTACTATGTATTTAGTAATTTCATGGGTCATACCTGAAAGCTTATTGTGGTAAATAATTAAAATGGACAATTCAGAAAACTTTACAAAAATACTTCTTTTTATTAAAAGCAGCAAAAGTTCAAGCAGAACAATACACAGAATGTAAACATCACTAAGTTCAGCTCCAGCCTGCTGAACCTTCGAGAAAGTCTACGCTAAACGCATCTACCGTACTAGCAAGTTAACAGACTATATTATAATTTGAAAATATATTTTCTACTTTGAATTAAGAAAAGGTAACTTATCGTAGTCTGTCCCAGCGCCAGATACTGGCATCATCACACACAGCTATAAGGATACTACTATCCCTGCTAAAACTGGTTTGTCGAATGGCAGCAACACATTTAGGATGAGTAAGAGTCGTACACCTATAAATAAAAGAAAATTATTCAGCTGCAATGTTAAACCTGCACTTGCTGCTACTACATTATGCAGTGCTGTTTCACCAATTTCTTACTAATGTGACCTAGGAGGAATACAGAAGATAGCAGGGTTATGCCACAGTGTATTCTGTATTCTAAATTTGGACTTGGGAAAGCACTGATTTCTAGTTCACCCACTGCCATTTCTCATCCACCCAATTTTCACAGAAGCATCGATTAAAATCTTATTGAATTGTATTATTTAGGACTTTGTAATCAATGTTCTTTTCCAGTTGTTAGGAGTAGGATATGGCCATTGGGCAATTCAATACTGCAGCGTTTTTCTGCAATTTTGTATATGCATGTCTGTATTTTTACATATGCACACAGACATTACTGGATGTTCACAAATATATTGTACATGTGTTCAAACATGCAATAAAATCTCCTGGCCACACAGGCAAGAAACTGAAAAGCCATATTGTTTTCTTCAGGTTGTGCTCATCGCTAACCTTTGTACCCTCATTACTTTAGTCCTTCCATCTATTTCTCCTAATTGCTCCATAAATCTTCTACCTAATCAGTTTGCAAGCAATTGGAGGAAGATACGTTCTTTCACTTTATCTTCATACACTGCTTAACACAATTTGATTGGTACCTCTTGGCACTACTGTAATGTAAATAATAGAACAGTAAAGTAAATAAATAACCTCAAGGGGCTCAGAACATTTGTTTACCTAGCAGTTAGAGTAGCTACCGCTGTTTTAGAATATCAGTAGTTGTCAGTAAAAGAAAGAGGAAAGTTCCTCAAATTCTCGTCTCAACAAAAAGAAAATTGAGCATTAAGTACTCACTTGGCTTTATGAGGATCTTCTATTTCCAAATCCCAAACGTAAAGTTTGCCAACCTGATTGCCTAGAGCAAGCATCTTAAAAAGAAAGCAGAGGATAGATAAGACTTACAGTATTATTCAAAAGATACGAAACTCATAAAACTCAGTATTTTATGAAAACTCTACAGTTATGTTTAAATGTTTGAACATTAATTGCTTAACAAGTTTGATGAAGTGGTTGGAAATTCCAAATAATTTGCTTCCTCTATCTCATATTATTGTTATCTATCTCTGCAGATAGAGGAGGAAGATACCAATAAATAAAACAGTTTCACATAAAGCCCCTTGCAGCAGATCACAGGTACCAAAATTCTTCCCATACACAGAAATATGGAATAAATGAAGAGCTACACACCTTCAGGTACAGCAAGGTCCAAGCTCACACATACCTTTTGCCAGAAATCCATTGAAAACCTCATGTACCATATATCACACTGGCTGTAATCGAATCTCCCAAGTATGGTCACATTTGACTCACTTGGCTTGATTTTATCTATATCATCTTCCATTTTGCCAGGTTTCCAGCACACAATGGCATTTTCACAAGACTGGGGGGAAAAACAGTGAAAAACAACAAAAAAGTCTCAAAAAAAGCACTACAATTAATACTGTAAAACATTCAGTTTAATTATAGCCTAACATTTCATCTCATAGTTTCCCTAACAATGTTCTCAGGCTGGATGGGGCTGTGAGCAACCTGGTTTAAACGGAGGTGTCCCTGCCTATAGCAGGGAGGTCGGATGATTTTAAAGGTCCCTTCCAACCCAAACCATCCTATGTTAAAAAAGTAAAACTGAAGATCTCATCTCCGTCCTCAGATCACAGCCACATCACCAACGTTACAGCCCGCTGCTGAGTACTGCTGCCCTTGCAGGTCTGCCAGATAACAGGATTGCAGGAGCCCTCCCTCACCCGCTTCAGAAGAAATCAACCACATATGCTCAACCATATGTTTGTGGTTTGAAATAACCTAGATTCGAAGATTTTTCAGACAATACTTTTAATGATTAGGAGAACACACATGCACCAATTTCTGGCAAAGATGCAGAGCCACAGTGCAGTTTAATGTCTGCTAGCAAGTATTGCTAGTGTTATCACATGAATCCAAGGAACTCCACTGTGCGAATCCTAATTTCTCCTTTTAGCTGCAGAACCCCACATGAGTAACTACACATTCATTCTCCCTCTGTACTTCTCACGCAGAACATGGGCAGTTGATAACCTGCTATTTCTAGCACAGTTATGACTGTTGTAATAATTTTACTTTTGAGGTAAAAGTTGCTTATCTACACATGCAAACAGTTGCCAAAATCTGTAATACAAAATCATTTCATGCAGTATAGTAACTTAACCTACAATTCGTATTCTAGTGAAACTACTGCTGCTTAAGAGACTAAAAAAGCAAGTAAAAGCAAGGTAGCTGAAAAAGCTTGCACTTTACCTTGGAAAGAATTAGGTCACCCAACCATCGTACACAGTCAACATAGTTCCTATGTATGTCTCTCGTAGAAAAGTCAGGAAAGTGAATTTTCTGGGAAATAAAGGGCCTATGGAAAAAAAAGCCATGTGAGGTTCAGACAAACACTGAAATACAAGCCCAGTATTCAATGGCCAGTTTTAATATATCTCAATGTTAAAAGGACAGGTCTGTCTTTTTTGTTCTTTTTAACAGTTTTGGTGCAAAGTAGATTTTGTACTTTTTTTTTTTTTAATAAAATGAGAACTGTCCATTTTCATCTCATTCCTACTGAAATAACTTATTTCCCAAAAGGCTTAACTATAAAAGACTGTACAAAGCAAAACCACTCCTTCAGACGCTGCACACAGCTCCCATTGCTAAGTACCTCAAGAACTAATTAAAGCTCTGTTTTCCTGATGCTTACTCTGCAACATCTAGACTGTTAAATAGAAAAGCACACATAATAGCATTTTTACTTTTTTTTTTTTTTAAAGCATCATTTAATATTTGGTAACGTTACCAAAAAAAGCGAGAGCATTTTCACAGCTAGTCTCATTGCTGAACATGTTCAATGTGTTTTAGACTCTTCAATTCTCTCAATGGTTTAACTGGAAGTTAAGATTAAAGAGTTGATGAACTTCATAAGGAGAGATTTATCTATCATATAAATGATCACTATGTTTAACCGACAATTTATGTGTATTTGAAGTGAGATAAGAGAATGATGAAAATTCAAGTTATTACTACATAAGCAGTTGTTTTTTTCCAGCCCCAGAGAACAAATACAATAATTAGAGATAACTACACAATATAAAACTAATTTGTTTACTATGTTTAACAATTTGATTCCCTCCCAGAAATTTGGAAGTGGGAGGAAGAAAAGCCACTGACACGTCTTAAAACATGATGAAATACAAGCTTTAAGACCGATAAAGATGATAATTCCAGACATTCCCTAGTCAAGTAAATAATTAAGTAGTAATTAAGATACTTAAAAAATAAAAGTGTTAGAAATTTTAATAAATTTTATGAAATTCTACTGAAGCAAACAACAGTAAGAGATATCTTCAAAAGAAATTCAATGTCCAGCACAATCCCCAGGTCACTATCTCCAAGAACTTCCAGTGTCTACAAGAATTAATCTGGGCCATTGATGAGAGTTTTTATTTAAAAAACAAACAAAAAAAAAGAACCCCACAAAACCAAGAAGATGAAGACTACATACCTGTTTGTTTTATTTGGATTGTACTCATAAGACTCTTTGATGGCATTTATCATTCTCTTGGAATTAATTCTCCAGAGTTTGAGAGAGTGATCCATTCCACAAGACATGATTTTTTCACCAAGAAGATCATAATCCTATGTATATGAAATAATTTTGAGTACCCCCAGCCTAAGCTGCATTATATCAACTCAGATTTTATTCAAACATTTCCATCAAAACAGCTTTTTCTGTGTAAAGAATGCAATAAAACTGCATATCTCATAGAGAAAAATACTAGTAACTTAATCTTACAAACTACAAAGAAACACAGTATCTTAATAACCATAGTTACTCCCCATCAAGAAAGAGAGGTATATTCAGCAGCACTAACAACCAAGCAATCTACTGCTACTGCTCCCTCTCAGTCAGTTCCCTAGGTTTCCTTTTATAGAGGAATTCTGACACAACTCCAGGCCTCTTGTATGGACTACAAGGGAATACAGCATCAGGTCTTGAATATATATATATATCTACATACCTCACCTTTCATACCCCACAACAGAAAAGGAAACAACTGTTATGAAGAGCGTATTAAAAGTCAGCTATTCTAGTCAGTATTTACTGGGTACCAGCATCTGTTCATAGCCACTGAAAAGCAGCGTAACTTACCTGAAAGAGCTTCTTTCCTTCACTACCATGCCTCTAAAAGATTTGTTGCTTTGGTTTGATAAGACCATGAGAACTTCACAAGTGGGACTATAATAAAAACTTATTACTCTTTCTGGCCCCACTGAGCTCTATTTTATTTAGTTCTAGGCTGCACTGTAAGAAAACTAGCTACTGAAACAGATACAGACAGTGAACACCTGTCCTGGCTATGGAGAGGTGGCCAGATCAATGAAACCACTACATCTAAACTTTATGCACTTTTCTTTTAAAGCAGGTAAAATATCAAAACAGTGCACTGGAGGATAAAAAGTTGCATGTTATAGGCTTACTACCCTTTGTAAATCTAAATCACTGCCCCACAGTCTTCCACTTACTGCACTTAACACCTCATCCCTGTGCCCTTCTACTCCTCCAAATATTGCAACCAGCGTGTCTGTCTGGATGTTCCACAGTCTCAATGCATGATCTATAAAGAACAAATAAAATTACATGCTGCTTTTTATACGTACATATGAATAATATATTTCAGCTTCACCACTTTCAATAACAGGTGTTGATGTAAACATTTAAAAGGCACTTCATTCTTCTTCAGTTGTTAGAAACAATGGAACTGCATTAACTAAATTGCCATTACAACTAAACTGCTGTCAAAATAACTGTAATTGGAAAAGAGTGCTCATCCCCCTCCCCTAGTGATAGTTCCTACCAAAACATACTTAGGTCTTTAGATCATCTGAAAAGTGAATAAGAGTCCGACCTTGAACAAGTATGTCTTTATTCAGCTTTATCTCAAAAGCAGTTTGTATTTCAAATAAAGAAGTGTTAGAATTCCTTTCAGCCATTCTTACAACAGCATTCAATAAGTTTTTTTTTTTTCTTTTAACTACTATTCTTTATGAGCCACATACTGTAGGGATGGGAGGAACTGTTTCAATAAACAATACATATTCCAAAGTCAGTCGGATGAGACTGCTCATTTAAAGACAATTTTGACAATTTCTAATTAAGGACTTCTACCATATTTCCCATGTAGAAATGGAAATCTCTAAAGCATTTCCCATTTAGATTCTACAAATACACCCTACACTGAGTTATGGTAATACCAACTGGAGGGCCACTCAGTCCCAAATATTTTCTACTTTTTCTACTCATCTCTCAATCAAGCAGTTCTGAGACTCCAGTACTCTCCTGCTTCATGCCTAAATATATACAGTATCCAGATTAAACCTCATAGATCTATTGGCTGATGTCAAAATGGTATCAAAAAGACAAAATACACAGAAGTCTTGAAATTCAAAAGTAGGCCCACAGCACAAGCTTGACAGTTGGAAGAATCAGAGAAGTTCCCAACTCTAATTCTCACGTAGTTTAATCAGTGACACTGATTACATTTAAGTCAGAAGTCCCCTTATGTTACCAGCTCTAGTACTCCTGAAGGTTTGCTCCTGAGGCAGATCAAGTACCCCATTACTTAACAAAACAGTCTAGATTAGGAAGCTGTGACTGTTTACACTGGACAAGCCCATGAGACACCACAGCATAAATTTGCTTCTTCCATCACTAATAACCTTTTCACTCAAAGTTCTAAGAAAGTCAGAGCTGCTCTTCAGAGAAACAGAATCACAGTTTTCCCTTTGCAGTGGTGAATGCCACCTGCAACATTAAAATACTCCCACTAGATGGCACCACGCTTCAACAATTGAAAGAAATTGAAACCAACTAATTAAGATAGGAAAAAGCAACTCCAGGGCTCGCATTTCTTTCCCGAAAAAGCAGTGGTGCTCACAACTCCTTTGCACCACAGGTACAGTTATTTTCACTGTAGGCCATGGATTTAATATGTATCTAATATATGTCCAAGAAGAGCAAGATTCACTCTAGACTTTCAAGGTAAACTTGTTCAGTCCCACTAATAAAATTTTCAAAGACTTGAGAGATTTTGGCCATTTTCAAGATCAAAAATCCAATCCAAAGTATCCTGATTTAAACAACAACATAAGAGTTTTTTTTCCTCACCTTTGCTTACAGATAAAAGGAGATTTGGATCTCTTGGATGGAATTTCAGTTCATTGATTGCATTTCCATGACCCACGTAGTGCTGGGATAGAATTCAGAGACCAAGTTATCATCTTCCCTCATGTTTACATGTACTTAGAAGACATGTTTCATGCCTTACTGAAACATAAGCTTCATTTCAAAGTTCTGTGTACTTACCTTTATGCACTGCATTGTAATAGGATTAATTATCCTAATAATACCCCTGGACCCTGCCACGGCAAGAAGAGGATGGCTTGTATTGCTATCGTATGTCCATGCACAGGTATAGAAGTTTTCATCTGCCTACATCTCATGTTAAGGAACACAGAAGAGACTGGAGTTTTGCTTTGGTTTCGAGCAAAATTAACCTTAAATATATTAAAGTGCTTTTTCAAGCAAACTTGTTGTCCGTGTGTCCATGAATCTCTGCTGGATCCAACAATAAAAAGATGAACATTCGATCATACATCTGCAAAGAATCATCAGCACTGACTTTTCTACAGATTTCCTCACTTCTGTTTCATAAAACACAAAGAACGCCTCTCTGTTGGCATCGCTTTTCAATCTTTCTCCAAAATATCCAAAGACTGGGAATAAAAATGAGGATGAATCAAGACTCAGTCACAAGCCAGTAACGTGTGAACTGCAACTGATCAACAGAAGTTATTGCCACTTCAGAGCATGAAACATAATTCTTAGGCTTGAAATCCAGTTCCAATTCAGAGAGCTGAGACGACTGGAAAACACTGAATGTGAAACACTGCACAAATATTGGTGTTGGGAAGACTGAACTGACAGAGAATCAGTTTTCAAATACTTTAATGCAGCATGTTCCATGAGTCTGCATTTCCAATATTATTTCAATATGAGAGACTCGAGGATGTGGGAAAGAAGAAAGAAGGCTAAGACCTAACAGGAGGAATGTGCCATATGAGCAGGGTATTAAATCACAGAAAAGCGTCTGTGTTCTTTTTCCTACAAAGCCTCCGCAATTATGATAAAGAGGAATCAAACAAGTGTATTTTTACTTAAAAGGATACATCAGCATCCACGTAAGACTGTAACAGACGGATTTCTCCTTGGGAGTGGCATTCATATAAAGTAACCTGGGGAAAGAAAGAAGTGGGAGAGACTGTTACTTACTTGCGATAGTTCAAGAGGAAATCAAATACACCTGTGTACTGAGCTCCTTGTGCAGCAGTATGCTTCTTCTATGGTTAAGCTTTCATCTTACCTGTTTGTTTCTAACAGTGGGTTTGATAAAACAACATGCGCAGCAGTTTTAGTAAAGCAGCATTCCAGGACTTGCTAGCAGTCCTTCCCAGATATTAAAAGATACTATTTGAGCATTCTCTACTCATAACTAGTTACTTCAATCACCTCTAACCAGACTAGTCTTCACATGAGCATTTGATATACAGTTAATTTTAGTCTAGCACTTTTGTCAGGTTGGACAAACCTGGAAATGTCTTCTTGTTTATTTACAACACTTCCACAGAAGGAACTTCAAGACTAAAACAACATAGAATCTTCTTCAGAAAAAGCATATAAAGTCAGGCCATTAATTTAGCCTTCTAGAAACAGTAACATCTAAGAAGAGTAATTTCAGTGAGAAGATACATTTATGCACCTGTCTTCTTTACCATATGTTCATGTTACTAGCGAAATTTCCATTACTACAGATGCTAATTCCAAAGCAGCTAAGGCATGACATCATACAGTAATTCAGAGGCAGTACATCTCCAAGATAACAGACACTACATACCTCATAAGTATAGCTTTCTACGTGAAGTCACCATGTGTCAGTAGTACACATAGGCAAAGGGTTTCATTGAAAAAAAAAAATGCAAAGAAAACCACACAGGAGGGCTTATGGTTAAAAACAGGTTACTCACTCTGTTGCTGCCTACAGTGGCAAAAACAAGAGGATCACCTTCTTTACTGTGCCAGTTAAACTGGACTCCAAACAAAGGCTGACCATGGTCCTCCTGCAGATATAAAGCAAGATTAGAAAAAAAAAAAGCCCACAAACACCTTATTTTTGTGAAATTCAGCTGTAATGGGAAACAGCTAAATTGGTATGTTTTGCTCCCTAAACTACTAGGTTCACACCCAGTATAATTTCAGATAGCGAACAGTTAAGAAGAACAGTTTTGTAACATCACATTTTAATTTGGTTGTCTTCGGAGAGGATAAAGCAGTATTTCTTTCCTCTCAACAAAGTTTTAAATTCAAAAGGAAGAACTGTTGTCTCACAGTTGAGGTCAGAAGTTGGCCTAACTATTGCTTATTCTGCTTTGCATCTTTCAACAAGGAAACCTCCTAAGGTCACATCCATAAGCACTTTATATTGCTATAGTTACTTTCACACAAGGATTTGCAACATCACAAAGGAAACCTATTAGGATTGAGAAGAACTATACTGGTGTAAGGGTGGAGAGGGGTTACATTTAACTATTACAGCACAGTTAGGTCTTGCAACTATATCACAGGCACAATGAACTAACTCCAGCATGTCAGAAAGCTGCTGCAAAGTTCACGTCTACAAAGTGTTTTCAGATCTCCTTCACAAACAGTTATCAGAAGAACGTCCAGAATTATTTTTAAACATTTTACATTGGTTTAAGAGGAAAAAAAAACGCAGATATGTTTATACATTGCAATGAATATGGTGGTGCTTGTTATTAATTGATAACAGTATTTTGGCCTGTCCTGACAGGATGTTTTCAGTAAGAATAATGCTCATTAAAGTGCCTCCCCACAGGGGACTGTCTGGGACAGTACAGGCAGGAAGGAAGTGTCTCATGATGGCTGTTAAGCAGCCTTCAAATGGCAGTGCTTCAGAGACAACATGAGAAATATTAGCCCTGGCAGCTCTGACCCATACAGGAACCACAGAACAAATTTGAGGAGGGGGTATGGGTGAGGAATTCAATTCTACTAAAAAAAAAAAAAAAAAAAAAAAAAAAAAAAAAAAAAGCTTGCTAAAAGGGAAGCCTGGAAGAATTTAAAGTAGGCCATATTTACTGGGAAAGGCAGTATCTGTCTGTCATTACCTCAACAGGGACAGCTAGAAGAGCTAGGTGAAAAAAAAAATCTTTGAGTGAAGGCCCTCCTGCATCTTGTAAGGAGAGGTACAATTTTCAAAGCTGAATACAGATTAAGAAAGCATGTTTGAAGTTGAACTCTAAGCATTAGCCATTGTAACATTTAAGAACAGGGTAGCTATTTGATGGGGAACATGGGAAAAGTAGCAAGGTTATTAGTAAACCCAGTACAGAAGAAAAAAAGGAGGTATTCAGCACCAGTAAAGCATTAAAATTAAATTAAGAGATGCAGAATTAGGAAAACACCAGGGTATCTGCCTGAAGTTACACTTACCTCATTTAAACTGCCATCATCCTCACTGGTCAGAAAGAGCACATACTATTTTGATAACACTTATCTGTTTTAATCTTTGTTCCTGCTGCTAACCAGGTTTTCATAACATTACACTGTTAGGTGCTGCACATTACAGTTATCCTGACAGGTCGGATCTGTCATAACAACCTGACTCCCAGTTTTATAGACAGTTTGACCCAGATACTGGTTCAAGAGTAGAACACTGAAAGGCCACCTTGACCCTGGTATAAATAAAGGGGATCGACCCAAAGTACTTTGGTTCTTCATGCACAAGAAAGCGGGCAAAGAAACAGATCCTATAGTTGCTACAAAAGTAAATAGACAATCAGCAGTTGGTTCTCCCCTCACTCACTAACTAGCAACTCAGCTTCAGACAGACAAAATAAGGTTAGACCTGTTTTTAGACAGAAGGTAGAGAAATAAACACTAAGCCAACAGACACACAAAATAATCACCTGCAAGTACATGAGCACATTTTAAAATGCCATCACCCACGCTGCTAGCGAGGCACAAACTGACCACACAAGCATTCCTGGTTTCCTGAAGGGGAAACAAACCACCACTGGCTGTGGTTTTAGTTACTTTTCCCTTACCCGACAACAAACTAAAATCCTGCATGTGGTGGGTCACCAATTCCCAGGTCCAGGGAGAGCAAGTAAAAGCTGAGATACAACATTCAACAGTAACAACAACTCAACCACACCCTGAATAAGAGGGAAGGGTAGGGCAAACAGTGGCATTGTTCTGAAGGGAGCACATCAAAGCAGAATTCCTCTTTGCTGGAGGATCTAGAAGAAAAATTATATGCAGAAGTGAGGATGTACTTCTGTTAGTTGTATGTACTCGTTTATAAACTATGTCGCCACTCAGCCCACGGACAGCAAAGATATTTTCAGTATACCTTACAGTAACGTAGTGCTGTAAAAAGCAATAAAATAAAGCACTTTTTGATTTCCTGTCATTTTCCAAGTTATATATTTGTTTGCCTGATGCTTAAATTTCAGCCAAAATAACTTCCACACTGGTGGTTAAAAGGCATATTTAGCAAGCACTGCGTTTTTCAGGCTGAATCACAACCATTTGACATTCAAAGCAGTCGGCAATGGCCATATTTCTTTGTCTTCAGGAGGAAAGAAGTAAAAAGAAAGGACAGAAAGAAAACTAAGAACAGGAAATTGAAAAAAGTCTATACATCTCTAAAGAATATTAAAATAAATTTCTATGTCTTCTAATCACGTTGACTTTTCATTAATATCAGTACATCCATCTTACAGCACAGTTCAAAGACAGAATGAGATGTACGATGTGATATCCAATGAGTTTAATGTCTCTCTGAACCAACACACAATATTTAATTGTTACAGTTTATCTTCACAGTATCTGTAATATCAAGGATAAGAAAAAAAGAAGAGAGGCTTCCTTAAAAATGAAGTAAAAAGAATTACCTAACCTGGCTACTATTTGGTCTTTAAACCAGTTCAAAGAGAAACTAGAGGACTTAGAAATACTATATCTCACTTAGCTGAAATGCTACATTTACTCTCTGTGTTTTATTCCACTTGCACAGCAGACTGTTCCCAGGCCCTGATCCAAGTCCTTGAAGTTGGGGATTAACTACACAGGGTGATCTTTTGGGTGACCCTTGAGTAGGTATAAGGGATGTTCTGTTATTCCAGAGTACCCTTGAAAAGTACTAACCAGTTTGGGATGTCTGTGGAAAGAAAACAAATATACTCAGCATGACATTGCTAAATGTTTGGGTGCTGAAAGGCCCACAGCCCCGTTTGAAGCAAGACTTGAAGCCACAGAAAGCACCACCTGTGGGGGCGATGCATGTGAACCGCTTAACTGCTGCCTACCTGGGTGAAAATGAAAGAACCCCTCTGCTCTGAAAGAACCAGAGATCATTTTACACCTCAAAAAACACATTAAGATCAACTGCTTTCCCAGACACTTTTGTCAGAGTAACTTCATATCACAATTTCTTCCATGGCAAAGCTCATTCAGGGGGTTTCCATGATCCAAATCTCTCACCCCCTCCTACTTAGCTACCCTAACATTTCAGTGAGGCAGTCTGAAGCCTAAATTCAGAAACAGCAACATCAGCAAAACCCAGCAGTTAAGTGTGGGAGAATGACACAAAATTCTGAGAAAAAACACCCACTATGGAGCTGCACATAACTCTTGTTAGAAAGACAGAAAGTTTAACACAACTCCCATCGTGTTCAGTATCCAAGCTTTCCTTTTTTTAGAGATCATATAAAAATCAAATCCACTGGCATATTTACAGCTTTTAACACATAAATATCCCACACAAGGCTAGGGAATAAAAGAACGTCTTGACACAGTGCAAGAATCAAAGTGAAAACAACTCGTTCAGTTCCCCACAGTCCTGTGTTTAGTGCCGAAGAAAACAGTACCCTAAACACAAGAACAGGGAGTCAAAATCACAAACCCACATCCCCTCATAGCAGCAGGTATTCTGTGTAAATACAAACATGAGCCACATCAGATACAAACGCAACCCTCCTCACCAATTAATCAAACTGCATGATACAATTTGTGACAATTGATTAATGACAATGGTCAGATAACAGAAAAAAAGGTGACATGAAAAGCGTGTGGAGAAAATTATTCCCAACATTGTTATTTATTTATTTTTTTAAATACACTTCATCAGGAAGAAAAATCTGTATGGAATCTGTGCTTTGCAGGAAGCAATTCAGTTTTATTCTGTTAATCTACCATATCAATAACTACAGCTTTGATAAAAATACATAATTATAAAACATCAAACATAATTTTGTAAAATAATTGCAGTGTTGCCTAGGCTGATTCCTCTGCCTCAACATTCTTTTACTTCAAAACTTGGACAATCCCAAATAAGAAAAGTACTTTCTTCAAACGAACACCGAATACAGATATTTTTAAATGTTCTATGATATGTATATAATTGTCTTGACTGTCTCACAGTCTATATTTCCATCACTGACAGCAAACAGTATCCCACATTCCCATGCTGAAGTTTACATATACCTACCTTTAGGCTATTTACACATTTGAAGGAATATTTGCACTTCTTTGACTTCCATTTTCCTTTTCCCCAGCTTTTTCTTCCCGGTGCATTAGGAGTGTTCGTTGGGGTATCAGGGCGTTCCGTGTTAGTACCACTTTCAATACTAACAGCATCATCCTGAAAACATGCAAATTACATAGAATGGAATGAAGGTTATAATTGACTGATTTATAAATTCATCAGCTAACTACAGCACTTAGCCTTTTCACTTTCCTCTTTCTCCTCCATAAGAACAAAAGATCCCCCAGGACTCGGTTTTTATTTAGATTCTCACATTTAAATCTGTTACTAACATAATAGCATTTCTCTCTGAAAACAGAACATGAGTCACACAAGGACTAACCCAAAAGGGTCATATGTGAACTGTGATACAGTGAAATTTCTTTGGAATACAGGAAGCTGTTCTTAAGAAATACCTGAATACTAAGTCATTGCCTTCCTAGAAAGTATCTTTGATGTAGATGAAATGAATACGTCTGAACTAATGAATCAAGACAACGTTTGTTTAAAAACATATTTACCCATGTCAGGAATCTAACCACTCTGGAGGACCTCTGTAGGCCCTCAGCAGTATCAGGCACAGCACAGTTCTGCAATAAGCCAGCAGTGCTACTGGAAGAGGAAGTTTCACCCCCTCCCTCCTACTCTTTCTAACAGATTCTCATCTCAAGCACTGCGAGCCAGATTTGAGTACCACAACATAAGACGGACACAAAACTATTGGGAGGGCTATGGGGAAGCACACTTCACCTGCATCACAACAAGTAAACCTACATGAGAAAGTTCAGCTTGTTAAATCAACAAACTTCATTTTTCCCCTGGCAAGTTTGCCTGTATGTTTTCCAGCAGAAAGCTAGTGGAATACAACTCATTTCACAGCCACACGATGACAAGATCCAAATTTGGGGAGACAGGCAGACAACAAACAGCCTGTCATTGCAAGACATGAAGTGTAACAGGAAGCTGCATCATGAACTCCACTAGGAATATGGAATAAGGTCAGTCACTTCCTTCACACTGCATCCCAGCAGAGCTAACTTCCCCCTAATAAACATAACCAGGTTTTACAATTTTTACATTTAGCTATTTCTTTTCTTTTACCCTAAGCAACTTCAGAGCCTGCCAAATGCTGGTCTCCTAAGAGCACTTGCTGTCAAGAGTCATAATACTTTGCAGAACTGAAGCTTTCTCTGGACTAATCAGATGCAGTAAATACAAGAGCACGAAGTACCTGATATAATACAATACAACCAGGTAACTACAACTAAAACATAACCAACAAGCATGCCTTCAGGATACCTGTGGAGTACCTGGTGAGGTGCTGGCACTGCTGCCCAGAGAAGCTGTGGATGTCCCATCTCTGGAGGTGATCAAGGCCAGGTTGGATGGGGCCCTGGGCATCCTGATCTAGGGCATGATTTAGTGGTTGGCAACCCTGACCATGGCAGGAGGGTTGGAACAAGATGATTTTGAGGTCCCTTCCTACCTATGCCACTCTATGATTCCATGAAAAAACATACTTTCTGCGAATCAATACTGTTAATGCCAACTTTTAAGGAGAATCTAGGCCTTTCAGGAGGAGCAAATTTCATAACAAGATTTGGGAAACTGAGTCATTTCACCTTTGAGACAGCCTATAATAGACACCAAAGCAAATCTGAGAGCCTCTGTCACCACATTACACCCAGATTCACAAATCATATAATCATTAAGGTTAGAAAAATCGTCTAAGATCATCTAGTTCAACCATCAACCCACCACCACCACGTCCACTATAACCGCATCCCTCAGTGCCGCATCTACTCTTCTTGAAAACCTCAACAGACAGTGGCTCCATGACCTCCCTGGGCAGCCTGTGCCACACACTGAAACACTCCCTAACATAGAGAGTTACCACACAGCCCCTCCTTCCTTGTCTATCCCTTCTAGAGAGCTTATAGCCCTGTTCTGCAGAAGCTGAATGACAAACGCGCGGTCTGCGTGTCCAGCTGCCCAGTGTCAATGTTCAGTGAATAAGGCTCAGCAGCAGTGGCACACAGCACCTCAGAGCTGTTCCCTCAACAGCAGCACTAGCCCAGGTTATGGGAGATGTGAACCAGCTCCCTCACTTTCAAGATGAGTGCTCTAACCACAAAAGACATCATGCAGAACTCCTATGTCAGTAACTCCCCCAATTCACCAACTGCATAAACTGATTACCAGATTGCCCAGATGATCTTTCAACTGTTAAACTACTTTGAATCAATCACACGACCTTTGCTTTGAATACTCTATTTTAGCACAGTTGAGAGGCAACAGCCCTCATCCCTTGCAGCCAATTCTTGCTGACAGCAGCTTATGAGCACACAACCTACTGCAGGGAACCTGCTTTAGCAGAGGGGTCGGAATGGATGATTTCCAGAGAACCCTTCCAACCCCTTTAACGCTGTGATTATCCCCTATTCCTTCATTCCCCAAAACGCTGCGTGCACAAATTAGTACTGAATGCCCCTCTACAACGTGGCAGCGATGAAAAAACGACATAGACCTGCACGAAAGGCAGATTTTTTTTCCGCTACTTTGCGAGAAAAAGTATTTAAGAAGTGACAGAGGAGACCGCTCACACCTCAGGGCCTCCAATTCTCCCTCACGCACGCGGGGAAAGCGCGGCCCCTCGCTTACAGAGCTGCCGCATGCTCCCGCCTCGCCACCGCCGCCCCCACCTTCCCGCTTCACCCCCACTCGGCCTCACGTTTTCATCGCCAGACAGGTCCCCGGGGTTGCTGTTCTCATCGCTGCTCAGCTTTTGCTTCTTAGCCGGCATCTCGCCGCCCGCTCCCGCCGATGCCGCCGCCGCCGGGGCTTCTCCCCGCTCAGTCATCTTCCCCGCCCCCCGCCCCCGCCACGCAGCCGTAAAGCGCAGCCGGGGGCGTCGCAAAGCTCTGCCGTAAAGCAGCACCGCGCCCCGCGGCGCCTCAGCTGCCACACTGCTGAAAAATCCGCCTTCCCGCGCCGCGCGGCCCCTCAACGGCGGGCGGAGGGCAGTGTGTGCGCTAACCCCTTTCACGCTGGATAATAATAAGACTTCTTAGTTTAATGATTACCACCAAACTAAGAAGCCTTATTAATCATTATCCGTCATTGAATTAATAATGTATGAAAATAATAAAGCATGATGGCACTTTATACCGTTATCTGCGGCATGTATTCTTGGGCCAGCACTCTTTAGCACGTTCGTGAAGTAGAAAGTAGACCGTGGCCCTGGTCACCACGGTGCCTGTGTCCTGTGAGGTCCCTCTGTGCACCCTGACGCTGCTGTTTCTCATCCACAAAGTCTTTTTTTGGTTCTCTTGCTCTCCAAAGAGCTCTGTGAAGAACGTGAGGCGTCTGTTCCCTGCCCTGTCACCCAGGCAGGGCTGGAATGAGGGAAAAAAGTCCTTTCATCTAAAAAATGCTGTTGCCAGAGAAGAAAAATCGCCCGTTACTGTGCCCCCTAGCAAGTTTCTACCACTTGCAGATTGCTGCTTGTAAATTAAATACTGCAGTTGCCAGATTATGATTTTTTTTTTTTTCTAAAACCACATGTCCCAGAGTCATAATAATAATGAACAGTGAAAAAAAAAAAAAAAATCTGCTAAATAGGGGAAGTAATCTGCCCACAGGCACAGTGCCTTATCTGCTTCTCCTACAGGAGCAGAACCAAGGCTTTCCTCCCTGGAGGAGGCATTCCAGTCTTGCAAAGTGATTTCTTGGAGGGCAGTGACAGAGGTGAACCTTGTCCTGTATCTAACATTTAATCTGTTGTGAACTTGAGAGATAAGGGGGAGGAGAGGTGCTTAAACTGGTGCATGTACTGTAGTGTTTTTAGCAATAGTCTCTCTTCTCTGCTGCAGAACTGTAGGCTCCACTGGTGCAGTGTATAATGTAGATCCAAAGGCTGTAGATCACAATTAATAAAAGCTCTGGGAACTCACAGCTGCCCAGATTCATGCACTAAGATCAAGGCTGTGATAAAAGCATTTTACACCTTTGTGAGGACATACACGAAGAATGAACTGGCTTGTTCTTAAAATACGACAGGATATTTTTAGATTGGCATCTTAATTAAGACTAAATCATGACTGTAATTTAGAAATGAAGGGCAGGCATGGAGTTTTCAGCAGTGAGCGTTTTTAACTTCTCATCATGGATGACCTTGAGCTAATGGAGGGAAGACAGCTCCCCTTCATTTTGCAGCTGTCACCTGACATCCTCCAGATGGCCAGCTACACACTCAGCTCCGCCACGTTTCACTAGCTCATCCCAAACACAAGGAAAGTGAAAGCTCCAGCCAGCCTGTGCTTCTTGGACTGCACACAGCAAGGCTTCCCACCCACACCAGAATCAGCCAGTAAAACCGTTCAGTCTCCATCATCAACTTGCTGGGCCCAAATTGGTCTTTGCCTTCCCTCGTCTGAGTTCTGGAGGACCTTTTTCACAACATGACAGTCCTTATGCTTAGTCCAAACCATTTGCCTTTCCTGCTATTTCAGAAGATATGAAGGGTTAGTACACCAGGAAAGATGAGTTTCCAACGGTCATAGTGCACTTCATCCAGCTTCTATTTAAAGAATTAGTTTGTGGTTAAATACTGGCTTGAAAGCTCAGAGAGTTAGCTTCTGTTTGTGCTCTGATGAAGTTCTATTTGGAAATCCCATGAGCTTTTCTGTATCTCAGTTTCTCGGCTATGTTGTGAAAGTAGTGTCTCCTACATCCTGGCAGGGGAGATGATTATGAAAATATGCATATCATGGTTTTTGATTTGTTTAATTAGTTTGGTACCATTATATGAATATACATAGATTAACTAAGAAGTTGTAGGGCCCTTGGAACAGCATATAGAGGAAAATGAAAAAACAGTACTATTAAAAAGAAATCTACATTGTTTCAATTGGTGATAATTTGGTGGTATTTTGTGAGTATACAGTATGTACTTTGAAGGACTAGATTTGATATATATGGGAGTATTTAGCCAAAGGTGAGTTCCCATAAAACTGAACAGGCCCAGTCCTTTCAGGTTCTCTTTATGCATTATGATCACCAGTCCCTAAACAGCTTGGTGACTCTCCAGAGGGCTCAGTTTAGTGTATCAGTACCTCTTTTGTCCTGAGGATTTCAAAACTGGACACATGTGAGATGTCTTTTTACAAAGAGGGGAAAAAACACTTCCTCAACTTGCTGTCATTAGCAACTTTTAACTAGTCTTTAATTCAAAAGCGCTCTTCTGATCCATGTACCACTTGCTGTCCACCAGGACCACCAAGTCTTTCCCTGCTAAGATCCTTTGATGGTTCCTTTACTGTTGAATAAGGCTATTCCTCCCCGGATGCAGAATTTTACCAGTATATCTTTGTAGAACTATATGAGATTCCTGTGAATCTGTTTTTCCAACATATTCAGGATCCTCTGCATTGAAGTCCTTTTCTCTAGCTTATCAATTTTTCATCCACATTTTAGTATTGTTTGCAAATTTGCTGTGATTGCTCTCCATCCCATAGAATCACAGAATCATTTGAGTTGGAAGGGACACATAAAGGTCATCTAATCCAACTCCTGCATTGTACAGGGACATCTGCAGCTAGGTAAGTTTCCTTGGAGCCCCATTCAGCTTAACCTTAAATGTCTCCAGGGATGGGGCATCCACCACCTCGCTGGGCAACCTATGCCAATACCTCATCACTTCTTTCTTATGTCTAATCTAAATCTCCTCTCTTTTAATTTGAAACCATTTTCTCTTGTACTATTGTAGCAGACTCTGCTAAAGAGTCTGTCCCTTTCTTTCTTACAGCCCCCCTTTAAATACTGAAAGGCTGCTCTCAGGTCTCCTTGGAGCCTTCTCTTCTCCAGACTGAACTGCCCAGCTCTCACAGCCTGTCCTGATAGGAGAGGTGTTCCATCATTGGAATCGTTTTTGTGCCCTCATCTGGACGTGCTCCAGCAGATCTGTGTCTCTCCTGTACTGAGGACTCCACATCTGGACGCAGTACTCCAGGTGAGGTCTCAGGGCACAGAGTAGAGGGGCAGGATCATCTCCCTCATCCTGCTGGCCATGTTTCTTTCAATGTAGCCCAGGATACAGTTGGCTTTCTGAGCTGTGAGGGTACACTGCTGGCTCGTGTCCAGCTTGCCATCCACCAGTACCCCCAAGGGCTTTTCGGCAGGGCTGTGCTCTATCCTTACATCTCCAAGCTTATGCTGATAGTGGAGATTGCCACAACCCAGGTGCAGACCTTGCACTTGAATTTGTTGAACCTCACGATGTTCTCCTGGGCCCACTGCTGGAGCCTGTCTAGGTCTTTCTGGATGGCATCCTGTCCCTCGGGCATGTTGACCGCACTACTCAACTCGTCTTCTGCAAACGGTTGAGGGTACACTCAATTCCATTGTTGATGTCATTGATTAAGATGTTAAGAGCACTGGTCCCAGTACTGATCCATGAGGGAAATGCTTGTCACTGATCTCTGGACATTGAGGCAGTGACCACCACTCTCTGGGTACGATCTCATAACCAGTTCCTCATCCACTGAACAGTCCACCCATCAAATCCATATTGTTCCAATTTGGAGAGAAGGATGTTATGGGGGACCAGGGCAAATGCCTTGCTGAAGTCCAGAGAGATGACAGGAATGGCTCTTCTGTTGTCCACTCACAGTTATACCATCGTAAAAAGCCACAAAGTTGGTCAAGCAGAACCTGACCTTGGTGAAGCCTTGCTGATTATCCCATATTACCTCTCTTTCACGTGCCTTAGCATAGCTTCCAGGAGGATCTGTTCCATGATCTTCCCTAGCACAGAGGTGAAGCTAAGAATCATCCAGGTCATCGATAAAAGACACTGAACGATTCTGTCTCCAGTATTTGTGCCTGAGGGATGCCACTGGTAACCTGCTGCCAGTTGAACTTTGTTCTGCTTGATCACTCATTCAGCCAGTGGCCAAGCCAATTTTCCATCCACCTTGTAATTCACTTATCCAGTCATTTGTCACCAATTTGTCTGCAACAATACTAAAGAAATCTGTAAAAAGCTTTGCAAAAATTGTACAACATCCGTAGCTCCCCTTTTGTCCACACAGCCAGTCATTTCATTGTAGAAAGCAGTCATTTTGCCCTGGTAAATCCAAGCTGGCTGTTCAAAAATCACCTTCTTGTCCTTCATGCATTTGGACATGGCTTCTGGAAGGATTTGCTCCATCACTTTCCCAGGGACTAAACTTAGGCAGACTGTCCTCTTTTTTTGCAGATCTTTCTTCTTGCCCTACACGAAGGTGTGATCTTTAACCATCTTCACTCATCACGAACCTCCCAAGATCAAGGCAACCTTTCAAACATGATAGAGAGTGGTATTGCAATGACATTGGCTAGCTCCTCCAGTGGCTGTTATGGACTTATTTGTGTTCAATTGGCTTTGGTGCTCCCTTTGCTGGATACTGCTTCACTCCCACACACTCCGTTAGTTGGCTTGGGGAACTGGGATGCCTAAGCACAGAATGAATCTGAAAACTGTGGTAGAAAAACATCAAGTATTTCAGCCTTTGCCATATTCTTTATCATCATCTCCATTGAGAAACTGGCCCATATTTTCTTTTGATAACAGCATACCTACAGAAGACTTTCTTGTTAATCTTCACCTCCTGTCTGGTTCCAACTGTAAGCTGGGTTTTGGCTTTTCTAACATGAGTCCCGCATGCTCAGTCAATGTCTGTCTATTCCTCCTGGGCTGTCCATCTGTGCTTCCACTTTCTGCATACTCTTTTTTCATCTTGGAGCTCAGCTGGGATTTTTTTCATACATCCATGCTGGCCTTCTTCCACACTTCCTTGATTCTCTGCACATCAGAGAGGACAGTTCTTTTTCTTAGAGGAGGTTGTCTGAAGATCAACCAGCTGCCCTGGGCCCCCTAACTTCTAGATTAGTCCCTCATTGAATCCTGCCAAGATTTCCAAGTAACCCAGTATCTTCTATCATGAAGTCCATGGCTGTGTTTTTACTGACTGCCTTGATCATTTCTCTCAAGATTTTCAGCTCTACAGTTTTGTGTTTGCTACAGCCAAGACTGTGCCTTCACATCTTTTACCAGTTCTTGTTTGTAACAGGTCCAGCAAGACATTTCCCCTGGCATCTTCCTTCCTTGATATGCTTCAGATCCTCTACATAAAACAGAAGGATCTCCATCTTCTTGCATCCTTTTGGTGGTGATTTTGACAATAATTTGGTCCGGGTTGCCAGATATTTCTTTTCTCCAAGAGAAGGCTGTACAGGATACTTAAGAGAATATCAAAGAAATCATGGTGGTTTAAGAAGACTAACCTTCTGAGCAGAGTTATCTCAGAGTTTCTCGGCTAATTAATACTGAATTTTGCTATCCCAAAGATGAAGGGGCTGCACTGTGATGTGAGTTGCTCTAGTATTTAGATTGGGCCCTGGCCTTGTACTGCCACCATTTTTACTCTGTCTTAGTTAACAGATATTTTACCTATGTACAGAGAGAGCTCTGCTTCTAAATTACCCAGTAACAGCATCTGCTGTATAAAGAGTTCTTTCTTATTAATATTAACTGTTTTCCATGGGCATATTGGTAAGAATTGCTGAATTAACTGGCAAAGGTAAATTTTTAATTTTGTTAGCTCAATGGAAAAATATAGCCATGGCAACTGAGGTGGATTCTGTTCTACTTCATGTATTGTCAAGAGCCCTGTCAGTTAAGCTCCAACTACGGGGGCCATTTTACTGGTATTTTTTGTTAAGAATCAGAAAACACAGCTGGATTTTCAAACACCAGTTGAGTTTTTAAGTCTGACAGCTATTGCCATAGTTTCTGACTTCTGAAAACAGCTTATTTAGAAACCAGTGACACAGAAACCCATAGCATCACTTCTGCATAATGGAAACGCAACAGCCAGAAAAGGCTGCAGTGTTTTTCCCCCTCTTGCTTTTGAAAGATTAATGGGTCAAGCATTTTGCTGACTCATTCTCTGAAAACAGGGAACAGCTCACACATTTAAATCTTCCTGCAGAAGTTTAGGATGATATGGGTAACAGTCATATGTTTTATTCCTCTGCTAGAGCTAAAAACCTTCACGAAAGTGGAAGGTGTATCTGAATCAGCAGATGAGACAGCTGGATTGATCTAACAGCTCAACACTGGTAAAATAAAGATATCTCTCTCCTAGTTCTGGTTTTCCACCACTCCTCTTTCCTGGGCTCTGCTTTTCAAAGGCTATCAATGATCCAGTTCAGCTCACTAACCCAAAAGAAAATTGATCAAGCATAATGCAATTTGGTATTTTCTCCTTAGCTAATGAGGATCGTACTTCTGCAAACTTTCTGATGACCACAAGATCATCTCCTGATGTTGATGATGAGCTACAGATCAGCAGTCTCCTGAAATCCTACCATGTGCTCTAGTTTTTGGCTTTATCTTCAAAGGTGAGAGAGTTTGACCCAAGGTATAGGAATATTTGTGCTACTTCCATGATGACAGAGCAGCAACAACGTGCAGTTAGCAACAAGACAGCCAAAGCACAAGTCTGTTGTTCCACAGTCATCAACAGTGGTGCTCAGACAGTCCTATCTCTGCCCATCCAGCTAATTTCTACTTCCACCTGCCCTCCTGTTCCATGCTACTGAGCAATCTGTGTAGTTGTGTAATGAATCACACAGGCCAACCGTTCTGGGTGAAGAAAACAAACTATTTCTCCATTTTGCCTAGACGTAGTTGATCAGTTTGCTTGTTTGTTCACCGTGTAGTTATACAAAGAATTCTGCTGGCACAGTGCAGGGAGTGGCACTACATTAAACCATCAGTGGGAAGAAAGGCAAATGGGAAGAAAAAGGCCAGGATTACTTAAGACAGTATCATCACCAAATAAATCCTTGTGGACCCACAGCTTATGAGCCTTTCATCCAGTTTATAGTGACCTTTCTTCCAGAATAACTTGTTCTGCATGTGAAGGAGCTTTCACTCCAGCCAGGAAATCACATTTTACACTGTATGAAGCCTGTTTACAAAGGGATTTGAGACTGAAGTTTATGGAAGAAATCTAAGGGATGTGCAGCCTCACACTGGATCTGTATGAAGGTTCAATAGCCATACGACCTCTATCATCAACAGGAATTCAGCTGCTGGTTTACTATGTTATTTGTTTTATCAGCAACTATCAGAAACATCCTGAATGCTAAGGGATAATATCCATCCTTTTGGCCACCCAAGAACTTGCTCCTAGAAGTGTATATCTATCTATCACCAAAATACTACATCTATCACCAAAGCATCAAAGAATGTGAAGGGCCAATATAAGAAACAAATGTTCAGATAAACTGTATTTCACTTTCCCTGTACTGAGAGCAGAACTACATGGAGTTACCTCCTTAGAATTTTCTCCACACCTTTCTGAACAACATTTCAGAGATGCTCCTCACCAAGGTTTGCTCTCAGCTTGGGATTGATGTAACAGGTCTGGGCCATCCTCTGTGGAAGCCCTATGTTCCCATTACCTCTTGGTGTCTCTAGGGTACTCATGGCCTGGCTCAGTGCATAACACCAGGGAATTCTCTTAAATACCATCCCAGACAGTCTCTGGGGGAAGTCAGTACAGACTCAGCTTTGAGCCATGCTGTCTGTTCTGTGTAAGCAGCATTTGACAAAGGAGTGCCTTACGTGAAGAATACAGTGAAATCAAATTTTACAAAATGTGACTTTTGCCTTTTCCCATTAATATATAACTTTTGTCTTTTTTTCCCATGCCCCACCTTATTTTTACCATGACAATACACTTTCCCTTAAATATTTTTCTATTGAAATAGCCACGCCCAACACTTAATCCAAAATGTTTTCCACTGAAACACACTCAGCCATGATGACTGTGTTGGCATCAACTCCAGAAGCTGCGGTACTAAAATATCAGTGCAGTGCTCAGCTGCAACAAAATCTGACGATTTAGAAACGCCTTACAGGCATACTTATTATTCTTTCTACTTCAGGCTTTCTTTAGCTGCATGGTGCAGGAATTGTTTGCTTGGAAAAAATGGTCTGACTCCTAAGGTTAATCTATATTTAAATAAATAGTTTATTCTCTCAGCTCATATTTTGATTTAATTTTTCAGTAGTTACACTGGAAAAATTCCAAAGTAACTACAAAACCTTATAACAGGCTGCAGGCGCAGATTTACCACCGGTATTAAGCGGACAACAACCCAAAGCAGCAGCTGCTGGAGCAGCACCTATATCCTATCAACTCATTACTTTTCTTTGGCTCTTTCTTCTCCCAAGAGCCCCATTCCACAAGCCAGGGATCTACATGGAAACTTTCTATTCCTGAACTGTTCCTCTGGTTGCACCAGTTCTTGTAAACTGTTAACTCTTTACAAAAAAGAGAGTCTTGAGTAGTAGTGGCTTTTCTTCCCACTTAGTTTCACCCTATCCCAACTCTGTGTAGCTTTAGGCTGCCACAGAAAAATATGTTATCATTCTTCAGTCTTGATTTAGCTGTGTATTCCCTCCTGTCTGTTACATGAGATGGCAAACCTAATTTATATTCATTTAAACTGCTTGGACCCACACTCTTACCTATAAGTTGAACAAAACAAGTCAAAGACAGTGTTGCTGCTAAAGCAAAGAGACTGCTGGGATATTGCTGCCTTCTAAGCCATTCCCCTGTTGTACATAGGATGTGGATGTAAAGATTTATTAAGACAAAGATTTATTAGCAATGTTCGTAGCTGAGGTCGTCATACCTATGATTGAATTCAACAGTGCAAATAAACTGGAGAGTGAATAAGAAAGAAACGTAGACCTCTTTCAAGTGGGCAGCCTAGAAAAAAAATTGTGGGGAGGTAAATATCATCTCTTGGACTCCTTTCTACACCCCTCCCCACCCACTGTAGTGCTTTTCTCATAGTAGCTGCATACTTTTCATCAGGACCTACTAAAACCCGATGGCTTGTAAGTGCTTATGTTGCAGGTGGTGCATGCTGGTTGGTTGTTAATCTTTTTGTCCCCTCTAATATAAACTAGAAGCTACAAACAAGGGGTAGGAAAGTGGGGGAAAAGGGTGATTCTCATGCTGATGGCAACTACTTCCCATAGAATCTGCCAAGAAAGCTATCAAAGTTTGCAGGTGCAAGGTCGTGAGAGTAACAGCATGAGAACAACTTGGAAAATATAGGAAAATATACTGCCCCAGAAGCTCTGGGAAACATTGCCAGGGTATCCTGGGCAAGAAGATATAGAGCTGGGGATGGAAAGCAGAGTTACAGGTGGAATGTCCTTAGCAATACAGACAGCTAAGAGTGCAAAGGCACTGATGCCACAGCCACAGTAAACCACTGGTGTGTCCTTTATATTAGTCACACAGAAACACACCAAGGTGATGAAAGGTGTGATAAATGAGGCCAAAACATCATCCTAGGTAGGTGAAAACTAGTCATGAAACTAATTATTTATGAACCCCTTTCATATGTTCAATACTTTTCTTGAGCCAAAATTGGAGACCACTTAGATACATGATCAGTCAAATCACAGATCCCATCAGACTGAAAGCTAACCAAGCCAAAAGGAATGCAGTATTTTAAAGTATACACCCAGCAACAGTGAGAAGACTAGAGCATAGAGGTGCACAGGTTTTTCCTATGAGCAAAAACACAGGCTTAGTTTGTCTGAAACCTGTTGTGAGCTTACACTCCCAGCCATACTCATCTGCTCTCTTCCTTGCATGGACACGAGCTCACATGGTGAATTAGCACAGAGCATGCACCCAGCTTTGGTCTATATCCCTATTTTTGTTGTTTTAGTTTTCTCTCGACCTGGTTTATCACTTCACCACACAAATGGTTGGTGGTGTTAGCCACACAAGAGGCTGTGCTGAGGTATGAGCATGCGTCATATGGAACAAACTGAATAAACTACTGTTGCTTTCAAAAACAATGGGTTAAGCCATGGCCCAGCATTTCTTTGTGCCACTTTTCCATGTAAAATCTTCAAAGGTATGGAGACGATGAATTCAATATGTCTCTGTGCTGTGTACTACCAGACTTACGGTAGTGCTGTCACAATTGCTTTCTACCATTCCCTGCTTCCATGATTTATTAGAATGTCAGCACAGCCTAGTTGGTCTCTCCCCCATTTATCTATTTAATCTTACTTCTAGAATGGAAAATGGGCCCATTCCACATGGAAATGACAGCGGTGGGAAGGGACTGAAAGCACACTGGTACATAGGATTAGAATTCCAAAAGTTCCTCACATATTTCTAAAAGATTCTGAAAATAGATTTTTAATGGTGATAAATTCAAGATAGTATACTTAGGCAGAAATATTCAAATGCACAAGCATGGGACAGGGAACACACAAGTAGGGACCAGATGTCTGGAAGGAGATTGAGATTATAGAAGATATAAAGTCTTCCATTGCAGCTAAGGTCTTTATCCAGCTTCAGGCACTACAGTTCCAGAACAGTATCACTCAATTTGAGAGTACCCACAAAAGAACCAATAGGAATGGTGAGAAGGTTGAAAGCATGACCTGCAATGGGGAAGCTGAAGGAATCAGAACATCTTACCCTAAACAACAGAACACTGAGAAGAGATGTGATAATAGGGCATTAAAAATATGAAAGACCAATGAAAAGAAGAAATAATTTGTTGGGGTTTTTTTGTTTCTGTTTTATAGGACAAGAGGCAATGGGCTTTAACTATTGTAAAGAAGATTTGATTTACATACAGAAAACTTATAAGAATAGCCTAGTGCACAAGTAGCATACATGCTAACTGTTCCAAATTATGGTTTCACTCCCATACTCAGATTGCACACAGGTATCCAGCTTTATGCATGCAGAGCAGCTGCACAGCTGCATGCTGAATTTCAAGCTGAACATAAAGTACTTCTTATCTTCTTATCATCTCCCACCTGACATCATTTATTTGTCAATGTGCTGCACATTGCTGTACATGTGTATCTTGTGAGATAGTAATTTGCGATAGGGACAGCAGGATCACTGTCGCAGGTTCCTGCCTAGCTTTGGACAACTCATTTTTTCACTTCCACGTTTAAAGCTGAAGTAAATAATAGTGTTCATTTCTTTACTAATGAACTTTGAACCCTACTGAGGAAAAGAGCTCTTTTAAGAGCTGCTCTATTATTTTAATTAAAAAGCTCAGATTTTTAGAGACTTGGAAAGCTTCTGGTGTGACTTGCTGAGAAATCTGCAGATCTAAGACTACGTGAAAAGCATGTTACTCAGCCTTCATTCACATGTAGCATCTGTTGTATCTGAGTAAATATGCTTCTTTCTATTTATCCTTCACTTGGTACTAATGCATATTTTCTTTTCCCCTGATTTGTAGTTCTTTTTTTATGTGGTGCAATCTGCATTAGACACAAAGAATGCTGGATTGGAGACCATCAGGTTAAGAAGCTTCAGGTAGAGAGAGATGCACCTCAAAGGGGAGTTCAGGAGTGGACATCAGATTATCTGGAGCTGCAGTATTCCAGCCAAACCATTGCCACAAGATGCTGACAAGGAAATAGTATGAAAGCATACTCTAAACATTTTCATAATGGAACTCAGTAGCTCTTTCATTTATACTTTATCAATTTTTAAGACTAAGAGGAGTATTATATCATTTACCCTGATCTCCTGCTTAACATGCACAACAGCGTTTTTCTGAGTTAGTTCTAAGCCCAAAATCTCATGTTTATTGAAAGCATTTTCCACAGAGGCATCCAGTCCTGAGCTGAAGACTTGAAGAAATGGAAAACCTACCCGTGGCAGTCTGTTCCACCAGTTAATCACTGTCACAGTTGAATAATTGCGCCTTATTTCTCATGTGAGTTTCGCCTGGCTCCAGCTCTAAGCCGTTTCTTGTTATGTCTCCCTCTGCTAAGCTAAACTTAAAGAGACTTGTTATTTCTTCCCTATAAGAATAAATGTTGTCAAGCCACCTAGCAGCCTGTCTCTCTTTTTTTCTTTACTTGTTTTCCTTTTTATTTTTTCCTGAAGATGAAACATTCTATTTCTTGAAGGATACAAACAGCCATGCATTCTGTGAGTAGTTGTGGCCACAGAAGTTCTTGCTGTGTGTTCCCATCACACCTCTTGCCTTGTCCTATCTTTGGAGCTTATTGTCTGCTGGTGTCCCAGCCCATTTCAGTCCCAAGCAGTTTGGTTAGCTTAAGCTCATTAAGAGTAAGTGTCTGTCATTGAATGGCGCAGCTTTGCTGAAAGATCTTGGCAGCATTAACCATTCTGTGATTCTGTCAGCATCACCATGAGGTGGGTGGAGGAGGCTTGGGAGAAGCAGCTAGCACAGCTGTGCACAGGAAAGGATGCCCATACCCAGCCACAGAGCTTTGATCACAATGCTGTGACAATTTAAGTCAGATTGCCACAGCTCCAGTCAGTCCGTGACTATATGATCCCATCCTGCTCCTAGTGCCAGCTCACACACTCATGGCCCTCAATGACCCAGTCTGTGGCACCAAATCAGCAGAAACTTTTCACTCTTTTTCTTTTTTTTCTAAAGTAGTTTCCTGCCACTTTGATGCCTTGAAGCAAGTCAAGGGACTGGACAAGTTCCAGTGTCACTGCAATGGAGGACATTGAAATCTGTGTTCATATTATATATGTCATCCCCTGCAGCCACTTTTAATCTGTCATGAGTCACAGCCCTAAACATCTCAGCTCTTAGCAAGAAGCCACAGCTGAACACTCTCCTCACAGCTCATCCACAGAGCTAAAACCACCTTTAATCTGACCAGGTTACTTATAAAGTCAAGTTCCAATACAATACAGATGCATGAAAGAGGTAGTAATAAGACTGTTCTTATCTTTTTCAGAGGAGTGCTGCCTACATCTTGGACTACAAAACAGAGAGGAGAACTGGAGATCACTGTGTTTTGGAGGTCCTGAAGATACCAAGTGGAATGCAGCCACTTTGTTAAAGACCTAAACTGGAGGCCAATTTTCAGGAGGTCCCAGTTAGCAACCTTCACTCCGGCAGCTGTATATTGGGATAAGGTATGAGCTTCCACAGAACAGTGCTGTTTTACTCTTGGCTCAAGAATGAGATGATTAAGTCCTGGAAGAGCAGAGAAAGACTCATTTATTTTGGTTTAAGATTTGAAACAATGGTGATCATCCAATCTAGCCTTTGTTTTACTTTATCCAGGGAATGGCACTCCACAGTAAAAGAAGTTCTAAGAACGTATAAAAGAGGTTTTTTCCAGCCTTGGTGATTCTGTCATTCTATATAAGTTCTTAATGATACTCCCATTCACATACAGACTCCCACAGCAGCTAAACAGGCACTGGCTGTCAGGCTGCTGCTCACGATCATCTTCCCTTTTTGCATGTTCATGTCATATGCACTGTGGTACTGATTCATAGCAAATTGCAAAGTAATACATTCCTTACAGAAATCTTGTGACACATCCCACGGAAGGAGTAGTCTTTAAAGCTTTTGAGTAAAGAAGTTAATTCATATCTCTGTTTTTTTTTTTGTTTTTTTTTTAATGTAACTCCAGGAATTATTATGGTTCATATTGAAATAACTTTAATCTTTAGATAGATACCAAAATATAGCCAGCTTCTACCAACAATCTAGACGGAGTTATCAGAGAGTGATAGAAAGGCTTAAAGATCACCTAGTTCCAACTCTCCTGCCAGCTTGCCAACCACTAAGGCAGGCATTAGGTCAGATCGCCCACAGCCCCATTCAAGTATGGAAGGCCGCCGTGAGGTCACGGCAGTGCTTTCTCTTCTCTGAGCTAAACAAGCCCACCTCCCCTCAACCCTTCTTCATATGAGAGGTGCTCCAACCCTCTGATCATCTTCACCGCCCCTCACTACAGCAGCTCTGCACCCTTCTTGTGCTGAGGGCCCCAGGCCTGGATGTGGTACTCCAGATGGGCCTTTACAATGGCAGAACATAGGGGGACAATCCTCTCACTCTCCCTGCTGCCACCTTCTGTTGATACAGACCAGGATTTTGTCGGCTTTCCAGGCTGCAGGCACACACTGCTACCTCATTCAGCTTTGCATCCACCAGGACCCCCAGGTATTTCCCCTCAGGGCTATTCTCACTGAGATCTTCTCCCAGACTGTACAGATATTTGGGATTGATCCAACCCAAGTGCAACACCTGGCACTCATTAGGTTTGCATGGGCCCTCTTCTCAGGCTTGTCCAGGTCCCTTTGGATGGCATCCCTTCCTTCTGTTTTACCAATGGCACCAGTCAGTTTGGTGGCATTCACAAACCTGCTGAGAGTGCTCTTGATCCCACTGTCTGTGTCACTGATAAATACTGTGAAGAGCACCAGTCCCAAGACAGACTCCTGGAGGATACCACTTGTGACCGGCCTCCCCCTGGACGTAGAGCCATTGACCACAGCTCTCTGGCTGTCCACTGGATCCATTGTAGAAGGTGATCCTTGTTTCTAGATTGAGAACTTAGAGAAGGATTTTCAGTACTTAAATATGGTATTTCACAAGTTCACAGCAATTAAAGATATGCCTAACTTTAAATGCATATACACATACTGCTGTTATCTAGCAAAGCATTTCTGCACCTTTCCAGCTGTAATTATATATCATGGATGTATCAAAGTGTTTCACACTATGCTGAATTGGGGCTTGAGTTTAAGACCAGAGGGAAAAGAAAGCTAGAAAAAGGAAATTGAAAAAAAACAGCAATTTCTGGCTTTGGAATCCCTTTTTTTTTTTTTTTTTTTAATTGGGAATGTACAGTTTCAGAGACGTCTGAGGGCAGAAGTTTTACTACACCCACCTTTCCACGTAATACCTACTCACTTGCATGATACACTTCAAGTGTCACTATAGTGAGAGGGAGGATCTGAAGGGATCTCTTATGAAGGATTTGCAGGCATCACATCATGATTAATCAAATCGTGCTACCTTGTGCTGCTGGCACTAAATGCCAAACAAAGTGATTCAATATAGATGTCTAAATTTTTCTGGCAATGAGGCATTATCTTTAATCAGGATACCCACCAACGTGTTGGTGCTTGCATAGGAATGAATCTGAATTGTGTTAGTCTGAATTAGTTAAATATTCTGTCCTGGTGATGGCCTGACCCTATAAAGCCAGGTGAATTAGTGTTTGTGGTAAGTGGTTTCCTCCTAACAATATAACTTACAGTTTGGCTACATTAATGCCATGGAATCTGGGGGTTTATCTGCCTCCTGTACAACAGTTTGGTCTCTATTCCTCTACATTTGTGTTTTTCATGCAAATTTTTCAGCACAGCTCATCTCTCACCCAGCACCCCATCGATCAATGGAGGTTGTATAGCATTTATAATATTTCCTTCCATGCCTCTCATGCTGACTGCTCTTCCATTTCAGTGATTGTTTTCTTGTGAAAAGCACATGTATGGAAGATTCCTGGTGTGCCTCTTCTGAGCATTTATTTTATGCATTTCATCACAGTCTCCCTTTGTTGTCCTGTTTCTAAAATTAATAGTTTCGACAATTTTCCTTTAATATTCACACTTTTCCATTCTTACATGAGTTTTAATTCCCATCTTTCAATCCTTCAGCTGCATTCTTTTTTGCATGAGGTCGCCAAGCTGAGCATATTATTCCAGAATAAAACCTTCAGAAGATCTTTGCAGTGTCTCCAGGTCTCTCCTTCCTTAAATAATACTGCTTAGCCTGCAAGTTTTGCCTCCTTGCTTCTCACCTCTTTCCCAGTTTGTGAACATATATAAATAAATCCATAGGCACCCCTGCAAACAAGGAATATAAGTAGCACCCAGATGGCAATTGTACAGATAATAATAGAAGTTGTTTTTATTATTATGCAAGCAAGACTTTAGTTTGGGTAGAAAATGCTTTATTGCTGTATGCTTTATGACGTTCCTCTTTCAGAGCAGTCGTGACACATAGAAGGAGTATTTGTTCTCTCATTTAATCACTCTCATCAGAAATGATCTTGGAACAGCACTGAAAGGCTCATTCAATTCCATCTCCCTTGTTACCTGGCACAGGCTGCTCAGAGGAGCCGTGGATGCTCTATGTCTGGAGGAGTTCGAAGCCAGGTTGGATGGGGCCCTGGGCAGCCTGAGCTGGTGAGAGGTGTCCCTGCACACCACAAGGGATTGTGACTAGATGGGCTTTAAGGTCTTTTCCAACCTAAACCATTCTAAGATTCCATGATTCTAGTCTACATTTCTTCACTTCCTGTGTTAACAGTGAATTCAGAGTGCTATAGTACAAGGGTGAGGCACAGCTTTCCTTTTTAGATGTGAGAGAATCTGCCTTATTTTGTCTTCCTAGTTTAGTTTTCCATTTTTAACTGTAGCCCAGCCAGTATCCTAGGCAGAAAAAACATGGCTTTGCTACTAGCTGCGTACATCAGCTGCCCACGTTCTTTCTGAACAGTAGGCACTTTCAGTCTGTGACCTGATACTTCCCTCTGCATTCAGCTGTGTCACTGGAAAGTGTTATCATTCCCTAATGTTTTTTGCTGCCTCTCTTCCATGGATTCCTGACCTCTTGTTTCTGTCAGCTGAGTTCTTCATGTAAACATTTCTAAACCCTTCTCAGGCAAAGTGACCTAGATTGCGAAAGTGAATTATTTAAACTCTCCAAGCTAAGTTGTCTGTTTTTCATTCAATTGGGCTAGGAAGCATTCCCACTGCTTCAGAAGAAGAAATCTATGGAGCTGGCATTTTAAAAGGGTAAAAAGTGTAGTGATTTATAAGATAGGGGGCTCAGGCAGAAGTGGTCACATCTTCCACCAACAGCTGGCTCTGGAGGAAAACATCTGTCTATAGGCTCTGTCTGGTGGATGGGCTGGAGTTAAAAATAGTCTTATAGGACCCAAGAGCAGTGGTCTCTGGGTTATTATCAACAAGAGTTCAGCTAGGGGCTTTGTGGAGGGAAGGGGTTTGGAGAAAATCCTCAGAAGTTTCAGGGAAGGGGTTTGGGTGCTTTTAGCCCTTTGATGACCTTCTCTTTTTGTTCTGAAGTAGGAATGATCTAGTGGCTTTGTGCTGCCTTCCTCGTCAGGCACAAGGACTCTCAAATCACAGCTGCGGGAATGTAGCTTGGGGAGGACATGCACAACCAGGCAAAAGAAATGCTTTCCAACTTTGCACATGATGCAGTAGAGCACTCATAGCCACAGTATATCTCCTTGACCAGTATTAAAGATGATTTCATGAAGAATTTGACTTGTAGATGCAGTCCAAGGTAACCAGTACTTAGAACTGGTAAGGCCAAAATAGTTTTCTGGAAAGAGCATGAAACATCACACTTCAGATTTGAACTTTGCAATGGGTCTACCAATATGACTTTCACATGGAGCGCATTTTCCTACATCTGCTTTCTGCAGCGCATCCTCCTCTGAATCTTCTGGAGATGGCTATTGTCAGAAACAGAACAGTGCATAAGATCAAGAACATCTCTACTGTATGGATTTTCAAGTATGGACCAGCACTTACCATGGGAAGTTCTGCATTGTGCTTATCTGCACAATAAAGAAATATTCAGGAGGATGCTTGACCTCTAATCCACACATAAGGAAGAAGAAAAGAGTTAAATGAAGCACCTATTGTTGATGTTCCTTCTTAGAGACCAACACTGGAGCGCTCAAACTCAAAATAAGCATGAGTTCCTCTCCTCTTTCAGTACTAAATCACTGAATGATCTTTTACAAGCATGCTCTGTAGTTTCACTGGCGTTTCACTGAATCTTAAATTCTTTCAAAGTTCTGCAGTGAGTATCTCCAGTTTTTAAGATGTTACAATTTATTTTACATTGCCTTAACTTCTTTCCTTAGTCTTTGCTAATAGGCTAATTTCTTTCCCCCATACTCAGCAATTTCCTAGCATCCTTTGTGAAGAAAACTGATGCTAAGAAATAGTCTCATTTCTCTGCATTGTCCTCTTTACCATTTCCCTCATATCCTGACCACATTGACAGCAGGATTCACAGGCACTTCTCCATTGCATTTTCTGTATAGCCTATGAAAAACATCATATGTATAGGCTGGAAAGCTAAGCAGATGCCAGATGAAAGGTTGTCCCCATTCTCTCCTGTGAAATCATTCTGCACCCTGTTCCTGTGGGGCAGAACAGCACATAACTGTGTAAAAGTGGGATCCTAACGTAAATGATACAGATGAGCAATTAATATTCTTATTTCTCAGTTATATAATCTAAGATTATACAGAATACAGAGCTGCACTCAAATACATCTGGGATTCATTTCCCTTGTTGTCCAGTGTCTGTAACAGAGATATAGCTCAGACAATCACCTTGTGATTGTATCTGTGAGCCACCAGTGGAGGAGGCAGCACCATTCATTCTGTCCTCTATGTCTTGCTAAGAGTGTAGTAAAGGGATGCAACGCAATTCAGAACTGAATTGCTAGTAATCTTACAGTAAACAGAAAAGTATAGTTTAACTCAGGGCTTAATATTACAGTCTTTATTTCCTCTCAGACAACATTCATTTCTGATATGAATAGGCTCTTGTTGAGTGGATCCTACTGAATAAGGTCTGAAATTTTCAAGTGCAGTTCAAAAGATTTGCTCTTTGGACCAGTGCTGTGTTACATAAGGGTGACTGATTTCAAGATACTGTGCAGACTCTGCACTGTATCAAAATAGTGAAGAGAAGGAAAGTGACAGTGCCTGGAACTGAAATAAAGTCTTGTGCAGATGTTACCAGAACATTGAGATCAACAGATTTGAAGTAGCAGCAATCACTGCAATGAAATGACTGCTGCCAGATAAGTTCACTGCCTCTCCGAAAAGTTGCTTGTGTGGATGGGAAAACACCCAGCTGAGGACAAGGTCCTCCTCTGCAGAAGTAACGTTGAGTACAGCACAGGTTGTTGCTGCAGGGCACAAGGGAGAGTTAGAAAATCATCAAAGGATGGCTATTTCCATTCCAACAACTATTCCCCCCTCTTTTTCTTTGCACATTAAGAACTGATATTCTTGTACCTGGAGTCCTATTTTCATTCATTTATTTACTTATTTTAATCAGAACAAAACATTCCTGACCACCTGCAAAAGCTTTTGGGAATCACGCCAACATGATCAACAGCAGTTCTCACCATCTAAAGCATGCTCAGCAGAGAGCAGGAAGCAGTTATCCACTGGAACGGGCTGCAGAAGACGAGGCTGAGCTGTGGATGAGGCCTACAGAAGGTTTGGCGGGAGTCAGCGGGACCGCTGGCTGGTTTCACCTCACTGAAGGTGGATGTTGCAAGGATTTCCATTCCTGATGAAGCACCTGCAGTACTGTGTACCCATTTCTGTTTAGCATCAGCCTACATTTGCCTGCACGGATGGATACATTCCCCTAGGAAGATGTTTAGCAGAGCTGTGCCTCTGAACCAGTTTGCTGATCACCTGGCTGTGCCTCCTGACCCTACTCATTTTTCGGTTGTTTGGGGAAAATAAGCTTGGTGAATGCTTAGTCCTTGCCTCTCAAATTATTAATTACTGCCTTGTAGTGGTTTGATTCGTCCAGCTATGCTCAGCTAGATTTCAATGGAGATAAAATAGAAACGAGACACCACACAAAACAAAGACCTGAAGAAACTGCATCTCTGTAAATGACACCCTAGTTTCAAATGTAGAGGAGGGATCTTTGAGGAAAGGATGGGAGGCCTGGAAGGATCTCTTCAAACTAGTATATTTATCTCATAAGGCTGTAATCACAGCTGTGACTGCTCTGCATGGGTTCCATGCTAGGATGGTATTTGTTCACCACTCTGTAACATGAGTGGAGGTTTTCCTTCTGATCTGAAGTAATGCCCTGTGAGGTATTTAAAGGCCTATTGCAATAACTTTATCTGCTTAAGTAGAAAAGCATCCTTTGGTAAAAATAATCCTTAGATTAATGACATAGCCTGACTGTGTTCTTTATAGACTAAATGTAGTCTATCCCAGGGCATGGCTGTATGTCACATCTTTTCTGGTGAGTTTTGTCCATTTTGTATTTATTTATTTATTTGGTTTTTTTGTCATTCATATGGCATGAGATATGTTAGGCTGTACATTTTATACATATTCTAATTTGGACATATTCGGGACATGAAGGCTTGGAAAACACTCTGACTTTTCAAGCTATACCAGTTGATTACCAGTAAACCTTATCTGACCAATACCTGTTTGAAGAGTAACCCACTCTGTCTGAACAACAGACGGAAGAAACCTATTACAGCCTGAGAGTTTTCTGCCTCCCTTGGGCACACTCTAAAAGGTGGTGACCTTTCTTTCCTAAAATGTGACCACTCACTGACGCAAACAGAAAGAAAGAATTTTACAAAGAAGAACACATGTTTGCAGCAGTCTTTTGGCTTCAGGATTTAACTGAAGTTTTTCAACTTGACGCATGGAAGAATCAAAACCAGAAGAATGGAGAATGTGTAACAAAAGGAGCACAGTGTTAATGTTTATGAAAAAGGACGGTGGGAATCTTCTCAGCAAAGGTTTTTTTGGTGGGTTTTTTTTTTTTTTTGGTGAAAATTACAAATTTGTTTACCTGGTTATTATTATTTACTCATTGTTCTATGGTGGCTTGGGAGCAGTTGAGCTCAGAGCTATATGTGCATGGGCAAATATCTTTCCACTCTAAATGTGGGTCAAAAAACAACAGGCTTATATGAAGAGTGAAGAAACGATGCAACTGCATTAGTCAGCACAACAGCAAGAATTGCCAAGTATTTTCTAGGCATCAGGGCCAAGACAAGCTAGGAGGAGGAATCTGAAGAACAATGAGCTTGGCAGATAGATATTTAATGGGAACTTTTTTTTCTGAAAACATGGCAAATGGAGTATTAGACAGAAGCAAGAAACACTCTCTCATTTTGGATGATAAAAAGAGATGAGAAATAAAAGCTTTGAACATAAGTGAAGGTTATATATCTGAAATTTTATGACCACAGAAGGGGTAGATGATAAAAAAATAAGGTATATGTGGACAAACATAATATATAGATTGTACATAGAGTCATAAACAAGTATCATACTCATAACTAGCTTTCTTGTAGATAATTTCTACAGCATGCTCATGAAAAAGACTTTAGGCTTGCCTTGAAATTGTGTGTGTGGAGTTGCATAGGAAAAACTATACTTTATCCTCGAGGAATCTAAACTGTTGAGACAGTCTGTATTTAAATGAATTCAAAAGAGGTCAAAAAAAGTCAAAACTGATATCTGGCATATGGGTCTGATTGACAGGCAAGATCGTTACACAGGGCAGAGTGACTGTGAAAGTGATGAGCAGGTTTTGGTGGCCAAGGCTGAAACATCTCCCTTGGTTTGATGAAGTATAAACCCACCACACATCTAGAGATGTCAAACAAGGCTGAGGTTTTACACTGAACAAAGGGGGTAGGATTCAGACATTTCTATTGCATGTATGTTTATGTCTGAGTCAGTCACGCAAGCTCCTTCATAGACAATGACGGTTTATTAAGTAGATTTTAGGATGCAATCCATTGAATTCAGGTTAAATATCAAACACATGCCAGTTCTGTACAAAAAGGTCCCTAACTCTGGTCCCTGAAATGCTCATTTCTCCCCACTGACTACAAAAAACATGTGAGATGCCTACTTTAGCCACAGACACCTGTGCTATGGATGCCTAGCATGACGTGGGATTATTCCCAGCCCTTCAGGCAGACCTGGAGTAGAAGAGGAAGTCTCCAAGGTAGAGCTGGTAAATTAATACCCACATGAGTGTGAGAATTCCCAGAAGTAATGTGCAAAGGGAACAAAGTCTGTATGTTTGTGTGCGTGTGTATGTGCTGTTCTAAATTGTTGATTTCAGAAAGAACGGAAAAGTCCATACTCTGAATGGAGGCTTGTACTGCATTTCAAATTGGATATACTAGCATAAGGAAAGCAACAGTGATTTCCCTGATGATTATAGCTGAACACTGTTCCAAGTACACTGTCTGCATATCCAGCAAACTCTCTTGGACATGGACATTTCCTTTGGCTCTAAAGTACTGAAGTGCTAGGGCTACAAAGTACCATATAAGTGCATGAAATGTTCAGGCTTTTTCCTTTGAAAAGAAAGCTTTCATCATTGTAAAGCTCAGACATTAATGTGTGTTTCTTTTGCTGCTGGTAAGGACAGGTGGCTATTCTGTGCTGATCTGCAAATAGAGCAGATCTGGTATGCAATTTTAAGTTGTCTCTCATTTCCCACTCAGATATCTCACAGCTGTGGGTGAAGGTTATTTGAAGATAAGCATGTTTTTAAAAACAGTAACTTTGATAGAGAAAACCAAAGCTTAACATTTGTATTTGAATCTCACCAGTACAATAAGCTGAATTGTGCCAGGATTAATTCTCCGAGTGGATAAATAAGATTTGTGTGAACAAATGAAACAACGGATGGTGTGAGGGAAAAAATCTAAAGACTTTGGTTGTGTGGTAAATCACTGTATTGTGCCTATTCGCAGCAAAAGAATGAAAGAACTGTGACTTTCGACCCCTACAAATAAATGGAGTTTCAGGAGAAGGGGAGAAATAAATAAATAAATAAATAAACAGCATTTGTAGCTACACTAATTCCTGTGGTTAGAAAGTATTTGGATAATGATGGGAGATCATTAATTACAACCAGGAAGCAGAGCGACAAACAACAAAAAATAGCAAACCCAAAGGCAGTCAGCCCAGAGTTTTCCATCAAAGCCAGCTCAGAAAAAAACAGGCACATTTAAAATAACTATTGTGGATGAGCTCGCTGCTGTGCTTCTATGGGCTGATGACTTTATGACTGCTTTGATTTCAATGTGATGGAAACCCAGAGCAGCACGCTGTTGACATGGACCCATTGTTTCATACCAGTGGATACACAATTGGATTAACGGGACAGGTCCAGACTGATTCAGATCAGAATTTGAGATTGGAGTAAACCAACTAGAGCAGATTATTTGATCCTAGAGGAGACCTTTAGCCCTGCCTAAGTCACATCCCGTCAGAAGTTTCTTGAAATAGAAAAAGCCATGTATGTAAACATGATTTTTTTATCCTGCTAGAATAGCAGATTCTCTTTTTGTTTATGTTTTAGTACCCACCTACAGATCTGGAAAAATCATAGGAATTTGTCCATACATCAAAAACTACCCAGAAGAGTTTTCTTTCCATGTTCTCACCAGTCATTTCTGCCCTAGTCTGAGGCTTGAAGGCAGTTTTCAATACAACGTTATCATTTAATGATGCATCCTCCTGCATCACGGCCATTAGCAGACTGCGCGAGTACCCAAACGAACAGTTTGAATTAATCTAATTAATATTTGTTTCAAACTTTATGGTAAACCTACAGAACGCCAACATCGGAAACAAGAACGCTGATTCCTCCTGTGCACACTGGGAAAGCACTGGTTCCCTTTCAGAAAGGAAATCTAAATTCATCCTGAGCGTCATTTGGACGTCTGACTCAAAGGTTTAGTAGCATGTCTAGCCAAGCCACAGAACGCTTTCACATCTGGATGAGTCCCATTTGCTAAACAGCTTCAGTCTGCGAACAATTCCAAAATACACTGTGCTTTATTATTATAAAAGAATGTAATGTTATATAACCAAACGTGAAAGCACATATTGTGGAATATTTCAGAAAGAACAACATGTTAAAACTCCACTTTTAAAACAAGGTTTGAATTTAATGGAGAAAATGGCCTCAACTGGTCTGCATATGTCAATAGTTTACTTTACGTAATGGGCTGAGGATAGAGCAGCCTGCCAGCAGAACTGCTTTTAAAATTAAAATCACACCAATGGGACAGGAACAGCTTTCTAACCTTCAGAGCAGGGGCGGACCTGAGCCACGAATGTCAGAGTTGGGTTATTCAGAAGTCTGAAGCACCAAGACCGTGGGATACTGCCTTGATAGTTCTCTGAAGCAGATTTAGAAGTTATCCTCAGGTAATTGGGGCTGTTCCTCTCTTTATGGTACGCTACTTCCGTGTCATTCCCTTCTGTTTTGAGGGCAGCCGAAATATTGGCCAAGCTCATTCCAGGCCAACATATATAGCTGTGTATGGAGGTAGGATGTAGTAGTAGAGGGGAAGACTGCTAGCTCAGACCTTTCTGAGACCTCTTGGAAAAACTCTTAATTTATCCATGACTCAGATTTCTGCCTATAAAATAGAGAAGCAGCTTTTCATCCTAGTGAGAATAACTGAGAAATATATCTTTACTTGCAAAAATGCCACTTAGAATCATGGCATCCTGGCAGAAAAAGCTTTTAGAAGTTTTTGAGCAGAAAGTTCAGTGTAAAACAGAGAAGTGGACACCAAAGCAGATTACTTTTTAATTCACTGAGGTTTCTTTTATGTATCATAAAGACAGATAATTGACAAGTCAAATCATTTGGTTTGGAGTTTTTGTCCTTTGTTATGCTGCAGAATTGCCTCTCTTTCTCTCTCTCTCTCTTTTTTTGTTGATTTGGTATTTAATAGCTCATCAGCTAATCACAGAATCATAGAAACTTTAAGGGGGGAAAAGACCATTACGACCATCCAGTCCAATCATCAACCCATCCCCACCATGCCCACTAACCCATGCTCCTCAGTGCCACATCTCCACAATTTTTTACCTCCTCCAGGGTCAATGATTCCACCACCTCCCTGGGCAGCCTGTGCCAATGTATTATCACTCTTTCTGTGGAGAAATTCTTTCCTAATATCCAACCTGAACCTCTCCTGAAATCATGGTCATTTCTGTGCAATTCTAGTCATGACTGTGGTCACGAGTGTTGCTCCTGGGGTCAGTACTGGGGCTGGCTCTGTTTAATATCTTTATTGGTGATCTGGACAAGGGGATTGAGTGCACCCTCAGTAAGTCTACGGATGACACCAAGTTGGGGGGAAGTGTCAATTTGCCTGCAGGTAGGAAGGCCCTACAGAAAGATCGATAGAGGTTGCATTGATAGGTTGAGACTAGCAGGATTAAGTTCATTGAGACCAAGTGCCACATACTGCATTTTGGTCACAACAATCCCAGGCAATGCTACAGGCTTGGGGCAGCTGTGTCTGGAAAGTTGTGGGGAGGAAAAGGATCTAGGGATGTTGGTTGAGACTTGGCTGAACATGAGCCAGCAGAGTGCCAAGGTGGCCAAGAAGGCCAACGGTATCCTGGCTTGTATCAGAAGTAGTGCAGCCAGCAGGAGGAGAGAAGCAATTGTCCCCTATCCTCAGCCCTGGTGAGGCTGCACCTCAAGTGCTGTGTTCAGTTTTGGGCCCCTCACTACAAGAAAGACATCGAGGCCCTGCAGTGTGTCTAGAGAAGGGCAATGAAGGTATGAGGGGTCTGGAGTACAAATCTTATGGTGTGTGGCTGAGGGAACTGGGGTGCTTCAGCCTGGAAAAGAGGAGGCTCAGGGAAGACCTTATCTCTCCCTACAGCAACCTGAAAGGAAGCTGTGGCGAGGTGGGAGTCAGCCTCTTCTCCTGGGTAACTAATGACAGAATGAGAAGGAATGCCCTCAATTTGAGCCAGGAGAGGTTCAGGTTAAATATTAGAAAAAATTTCTTCTCAGACAGAGTGGTGGGGTATTGGAACAGGCTGCCCAGGGAGGTGGTGGAGTCAGCATTCCTGGAGGTGTTTAAGGAAAGAGTAGATGTAGTGCATATGGACATGGGTTACTGGGCAATAACTGTGGTAGGTGGACAACTGGAATAGATGACCTTAGAGGTCTTTTCCAACCTTAATGATTATACTCTTCTATGACAAAAAGAGCCCTTATTTTCCATATGAAGAACAGACAACTTGCAGTCCTTTAGGATAACAGTGCTCCCCATGTCTGCGATACCACTGATAAGAACACCGGCATGCTTAATATTGTGGGTAATATTAAGCCTCCTAGATACACAACTTCTCTTAAATGCATTTATAAGTATGAATGCAATTCTTTTTTTGCAGACATCCCTCTCTAGTTGCATTGCAGTAGCAGGCAGTATCAGTGGTGGGAAACACAGCAGCCTTTCCCATTTTGAGCTACCAGGATTACACAAAGGAAGGGAAGTGAGGAATACGTCATCCCCCTCAAACTACACAGAAAATTCAGGAAGAAAGAAAAACATCTGAGTTGGAATGTGGCCATGTCTCAAAGGTTAACACCCTATTTCTGTGAAAAGTGCTATAGTCACAAGGGTAAAAAAAAAAAAAAGGTTAAGTCTTCATGTTTCATTCAAAGGAACGTATTCAGAGCAGCCAGGTCCTTTCTAGGCACACTAAAATGCAACCAGTAGGATACCTTTTTTGGTTAAGTCTTTATGAAAATGTGTGTGTCAGAATCCAGTGAGGAAATCAATGAATAATTCGTAGCCTATGGCTTAATTGTGAATCATTTGTTTGCATACTTCACTCTCCATTACTCATGTCGTGTGGTTGATTGCTTGGGACTCTGTTTTCACTGCAGAAAGGGTCTAGTCTTGACTTGGGATTTTCCTCCCCAGCTTTCTTATATATTGAATTTACAGAGATAGGAACCGTCATGCCCTGTCTCCATTAGGATTTATACTGGGATAGCCAGCTGGAGAAAGATAGCTACTTTAATGGAAAAAAACACTGGGCTTGGGTTTGTTTTTTGTTTGCTTTGCAGCAAACATGTCATTTTTGTCCAAGACATTGTTTCAGCTCCCTAATTGAATGACGGAAATTTTTAAAAGAGAACAATGAAACGCCGTTCTTCTGAAAAAAAATCTGGTTGTCATCCAACTATTTGCAAATAATTCTGATTACAGGAGGCAGAGTAAAGCAAACTCATTGAAGCACTTGTGAGTACAATCGGTGTTTGGTTTTTTTTGATAGATTGTGCCTGTTGCCACTCTTGGGCACTGCTCTGTGCAGAAGAGGGAAAGGCCACTTCCCACCCAGCATCACCAGTTTGTCACCTGTTCAATCCCACCCAGTAAATAAAGCCATGTGCTGTAGCAGTTCAGCTTTCCTCTATCTTATGGTCTATGAAGCTTTAACTAATTCTGATTAGATATCTTGGGGTAAGTAGGAGGCTCGGCTAAAAATATCAGTGCAAATTAAAAGCTCACTTTTTAAATGTCTTTCTTGTTTTTTTAAGGTCTTCTTGTTAAGTAAGGTAGCATTCAGCACTGAGGTAGATGTCAGAATCTCAGCCTTAGTCATTTATGCTTAATGCAATAACCTCTTGAATGAAATAGTTTATTTCCTGGAAAAGGGCTTAACAGAGAAATTAGACTGTGCTCTGGCATGGCACTTAAACTGGCTTCCAGAAAGCTCATGATTATCTTCTGAAGCCCGTTGAGCCAAGAGTCTGTTCTTTATCACTACTTCTTGGTCTGTTCTCTCCTTCTGATACCAGTTCTGCACAGCATCTCAAACTGATGATTGGGTCTGCTTGGGAAACTGCTCTAATTTGGTTCAGGACATCATTTCTGTTCTTTTTGTAGCTTCATTTCATTGCCAAAGACATCTTGTGGAGCTGCAAGAGCCCAGCTTATCATCTTCTGAAAATAATGTCTCAAGTTCTTAATCAGCTATTAGTCATGCATAGTTTTTCCACCCATCTTTCTCCTTCTATTGGTCCACTGAGTTACTCTTCCAAAATCAAAGAACTGAACTTCACAGTTTTTTTCTCACTGAACCCCATGGAGAAATTCATATTGACTTCAGTACTCCGGGTTATGGTCCAGGAAGGCATTTTCATGTTGTGATATTCCTTACAGCTTAAGAAATAAACTCTTAGCTGTGGGAATGTAATTCACAGTGCTGAGTTTGGTACTTACATTCTCTCTACAGTAAATAGTAGAAGTTTAAAGTAGGCACTTAACTTAAAAAAATTAATTAACTTTTTCAGCTGCTACAAAGGGAGCCGTGTCTCATTGCTAGCAGTTAGCTACCATTATCACTGTTCCAGGACCCTGTGGCATCTTAGCAGAGAAGCCAATACTCAGCCTGTGTATTAAGGAAATTATCTTCTCTCCCTGAGAGGTTGCCTTTCCAGATAAAGACTGGCACATGGGGGATAGAGGGCACATTAGAACTTCTATTGCTGCTGTCCGTGCAGTTCTTGTTTTTAATAACATCCAGAAGGACACATTATTCTGTAAGTATGAGTTTATCAGGAGGGCAACCTGACTCTAAAAAGAAAACAACTTTCACTATCAATGTAATAGATCAATCACTAAGGACTGTGCAGTGATTTTCTCTTGTCCTTGAGACACAGCCTCCAAGGGTAAGGAGGTGGGTCATCTCTTTGCCCTTCTGTTTTCAGTTTGTTAGTTTGGAAGGTGCACAGAAAATGTCATGCAGTATGAGATTTGTGACAGATGTTCCCAGGCTGGATGTGGCTCTGGGCAGCCTGGTCTAGGGGCTGGCAACCCTGCCCATAGCAGGGAGGTTGAAAGTAGATGATCTTTGAGGTCCTTTTCAACCCAGGCCATTCTATGAGTTCCCATCTATGGAAACAGGACTGCAAACATGAAACATTTCTTTGGTGTGCTTCTGGTCCTCCCTGAACCCATTGCAGCTTGCAGCCTAGAAGGGAGTCACAATGAGGTGAAAACTTAAATCATCTCTTGCTAATCCTTTGGGCTGATCAGGCCCTTTTCTCTCTTGGGCATGGGTGAAAAAATGTAATTTTCCAGAATGCTTAAAACATCTCCGTCTAAGTATTTTTGCATGTACAGTCAAAATATGCAAAAGCATTAAAGCAACAGCAGAAAATTCCAGAGGAATGTGAGCTATTTTAAATGACAGAATGTTACAGAGATTCCTTCTTGAAATGTCTGCAGCCTGACAGAGAAAAAGACGCTTTCCATGGTTTCATCCATCCTCTGGAGAACTTCAAAACAGAAGCAAAAATCTGTTTAACTCCAGAGTGATCCAAAGTAGGAAGAAGTTCATAGAAACAACTTTGTGTCTACAAAAGAAATAGACATTTTGTCTATTGCCCAACAACAGGACAGTGAGTTAAGGGAATAAAGCAGCAATAGCCACTGCCAGCACGGCACCATCAAGTTTTGCCAGGGGAGGTTCAGGTTGGATATTAGAAAACACTAATTGGCATCACTATCCCTGGAAGCATTCAAGAAGCATGGAGATGTGGTATTGGAGGTCATTGCATTGGTTAGTGTGCAATATTGGTGGTAGGTTGACAGTTGGACTAGAGGACCTTAGAGGTCATTTCCAGCCTCGGTGATTCTACAGTTCTAATAAGAAATGTGCTCCAATCCCAATCTGGTCTGCTGACAGTTCCCAACAGCTTCCCAAGAAGTTTTCATGCAGTTGCTCAGCACCAAATCCCAAAACTGAAGCCTATGGAGAAGTCACTGGCACTGTGCAGGGAGCTTGTACTCCTCTCCCTTGCTTGCCAGCCACCAAATTGCTTTAAATGAGAACCTAAAAATACATCAAATGCTTCCTGATAAATATTTTTCCAGGTACACCATTGCTGTACTTGTCACAGGGCTGTAGTGAGAATGAAATGTTCTAGCAGCCTCTGTCCATTAAATGCCCAGCACATCATGGCTGCATCTGAGAGCCTGGCATTTGAATGTCAGTAGCTGCAAAGCAGAGGAAACCCAGAGGACTTCACAGCTCCAACAGGGATGTGGAAAAGCTTCCTGGTTTGAAAAAGTAGCAATAATAAAAGCCTGTGAAAACTGGTAACTCCATATTCACGCCTGGTGTTATGTGATCCTTCCTCCCTTTGAGTTACTGTGGATACCTTGTTCCACCTTCGGAAAACATCCGGCGCAGGGGAAGGAGAATGTTTGTTCTGTTCTTCTGAAGAAGTTTGAAGCAGAGCCCAGGCCGGGCCCCTGATGAAAGGCTTCGTGATGCCACACTCCCTTGAGGAGATTTTGAAGGAATCCAATTTGCTGCGAGATACAAATGAAACTGTTTACCCGAACAGGTTTTTTCCCCTCCGCATGTAATCCAATCTTCCAAGTCAGTGGATTCCTGCCGTACCGTTCTGCTAAGGCACACACTGCCTCGTTGTGCACATCCAGTTATAACATTACAAGAAGTATCAAAGGCTCTGACAGCGTTGCAGGGCTGTTTGCAGTTCTGAATGGCCAGAATTGTCCCATGTGCTGGCCGAAGTTCTGGTCCTGAAGCACGATGTTTCTCAGCTGGCAATCTAGGTCACCTGGATGTTTGTAAGGCTTATGTCATTCTTTGCCATGAACGCAGAAGACATAAAAAGATGTTTGTCTCTTTGTCTGTTCTGCATTTATCCTGGAAAAGAGATTGGAGAACTCGCAAAATTATTCCGTAAGTAACCAGAAAAAAGGAGATTTAATGAGACACAGTGTTTTGTCTGCTGTTTAAAGCATGGAACTGACATTTGTTTCTGTTGTTGCTATCCATTAGTTCCAATTTCTGACATGAACTATGAAGAAAGCTGTATCTGCTCAAGATCCCATGCCGCAGATTTATGTAGCTGAAACTGCTGAAAACTCACTGCTAAAACAAAGAGGGGAAAAGGCTGATTTCCAGATTTTTATAAGATAAACATCAAACAAATTCCCAAGCGAATGGATTGCAATGCCTCTAAAAACACGTAAGTGAAACCATCCCAGATGCCTGGTTCTTATGTTGCAAAATCTACCTTTGTACATTGGAAATTTCCTCAAAATTGCACTCTTCATCTAATGACTGGATGACTGGGGCTGTCCTTTCCTGCTGTTGTTAACAGTGATTCTTGTGAAGGGATTAAATAAGCAGCTAAATGCCTAAAATTGCCCACCAATGAAGAAGCAACTCCGTAGTTAGAATTGCTTACTGTTACAGTGGTGTTAATGAGGTCTAAGACTTGCTTGGTATTGCTGTGGGTTGCTGGTTGGAATGGGTGATCTCAGTGGTCTTTTCCAACCTCTATGATTCCATGATTCTCAGCCATGCCAATGACAAGGCCAGTGAAGATGGCAGCTTCTGCCCCTAAATTCAGGATGGAAATAAAACTGAAATCCAGCCTCACAAGGTTCCTTTTTGATCTGTTTGTTGGCTTGTAGTTCTGGTCCCATTCCTCGTGTCTGTACACTCTGATCTGTTCAGTAGATACCAAACCCACTGCTTCAAAACAGTCAAAAGTTCTCTATGCTCTGCCAGTAAAGCCCACTCCTGTAAAGGTACTCTGGAGCAATCCTGCAACTACCACAGCGCTAGAAAGGCTTGGGAGCATTTATATCAGTCAAGCTTCTTGTTTGCTAAGTAGGAAATGAAGTGGATCAGATTGTTTCAGTTCCAACTCTAGCGGGTACAGCTGCTATTTGATCTTGGCATGCTCCTCTCCATCCACTCTGCATGAAAAATTTGCAAAAGCCCTTGTGAACATATCCACTGCTCCACTTGGGGGTAATCTGGTGGTGTTCCTATAACTCAGGTTTTAATCCTTCTCTCACTGCCGCGCGTGAAGCTGCGGAAAGCTGTTCTCACTTGTGGCATCTCAAGCAGGAGCAGCCCACATCTGGGTTGGAGTTCTGATGAAACTCAAGGAATTCCGTTGCTCATGGAGCTGTGCAAAGAAATACATGGAGACAAAATCTCTGTTACATACCGCATGGATCTGGATATCTTGGGTGGTAGGAGCTAGGCAGAAATGCTGTATTTGGATGGGATAACCTTTAAAGGTCCCTTCAAACTCAAATGACTTTACAATTCTGTTTGCTATCTGTGTCTCCTGTGACTGTGGCTGCTGTGTATTTACTATACCTGTCAGATTCCGACCCAGAATCCGCTGATTTTTAGAGCAACAGAGGCAACACAGGTGTGCTTCCTATAAAGCTCTCAGCCCTAAAAGCAACTTGAGCCCATACGGCATCCAGCAGAAAAGGAAGCAATCTCAGAGAGACGTAAGTGCTGCTGCTTATTGCTTCAGCAATATAGCCCTACAAGCAAATTTCAGCGGTGCATTGAAGAGATTATTTGTAAAGAGCACAGCTTTGTCCAAGTGGTGCAAGAGCATCTCACTAATAGCTTCTATGCATTAAATCGGATGAAAACAACTGAACAGATACCCTACGTAAACATGCTCTTGGCTTTGTGGTTCATCCATTGCAGTACTGAAAAAAATGATATGTGAAAATTCACTTTAAATGTTTCATTAACCTTTCTGACTCTGACCCAACAGGATGATACATGCTGAGAAACTAATGATATACTTTACATAGCAAATATATGTATCTGTCCCAGTCATTTCTGAGCATGGAATAAACATACATGGATTTTCCAGCTGTACCAGCTGAGGAAGTTAAAGACCCTCCTCAGTAATGCACTTAGCATCTTGCTAATTTGCATAGCTCCTAGGGAAAGCTTTACGCAAAACGATCCCTTCCCTTAACAAGAAGTTAGGGGCAGCAGATACGCATACGGGAAATACTTATTATTCACCAGCACTAAATGCTTCCTACTCAAATTGGCAATGGAGGATCTAATTCTCTGGTGGTTTATTGAGGAGCTGGGAAGTTAGTGGGAGAGGGAAGATTCTACTCATGTATACCTTGGAAAAGAGGCTAAAGCCAGAACGCATAGCTCTCCAGTAGCGTACTCGTGTCTTACATTAAATGGGATCTTCCTATATACTTGTTGAAATCCACATCCAAATACAACATGTGCCTGAGTAGCGTTCAGGATTAACAAGGTCGATTCTCACAGTACAAGCAACTTTGCAGAGTCTTTTTAAAACATATATAGTAATTACAAAGGCAAATATTAACTTAGCCAAGATTGTCAAAGAACTTCTGTCCATGATTTTGGTACTACCAATTTACACCATGGCAGCTCAGAAGTGCTCATTTTCCCAGCCGAGAAGCACAGCTTTCCCAAGATCAGATACCTCTTTCTGAGGTATTTCTAGGAGGTCACTCAATATTAAAGATGTTAGCACATTCAAATCATCAGTATCTTTTGAAAAATCTTAGCCACAAGGGAATGGCCTTCTTAATGTTCCCTGTGGTGTGAGATAACCAGATTGGCATTATTTCTCTAGCTAGCTCATAACACAACCTCTTCTGAGAAAAGCAACGAAAACACAGTTCACTTGAACATCTGAAAGTGGTCGTACCGTTACAGAAGCAGAAAAATCATATTTTTCTCTCCTCATGCAGCAAAATCCAACAAATAATGCTCAGATCTCATCTTTGAGTGCCCTAGGAAAAGCGACCTCACCATTTTGGCAGCCATCCAGACTGAATTTTGTGTCCAAAGCTGGGGGAAAAGGGCCATAGAGGCAAATGATTTTGCAGAAAGTTTGACACAAGAAGCAGTTTGGAGTATTTTTAACAGAAGCAAATATTTCGCATAGTTCTACTTTCAAAGGCCTGGCTGTGGCTTTTGTTTAGTTTCTTTTGTACTTGGCTAGATCCCAGTTTATGACTGCAGAATATGATCTGCCTTTCCTGTACATATGGGCTCTTTAGTCAGTCTGTATGGGACTCTAAGAAACCTGATGGAGCTGTAGCTGTTCTTGTTCGTTGCACAGGAGTTGGACCTTTCAGGGTCCTTCCATAGGTTTCCAACAGTAACTGAAGGAGAATATCAAACGTAACAGCAGCCAGAATTCAGTGATTTTTGGTTGGTATCTTTCGTTTGAATGGATGTTTAAATGGTGTTAAGTCTGGCCCACCACAAAGATGGGCCCTTGAAAGTCCTCCCTAAAAAATGGTGAAGGGAGAAGGAAAGTAAGATGGAAGAGAAAAGGAGAAATTAAATGGCTTCAGGCCATCAACTCACCACCACCATACCACTAAACTGTATCACTCAATGTGATATCTACTCTTTTCTTGAACACCTCCAGGGACGATGACACCACCACCTCCTTGGGCAGCCTGTGCCAGTCCCTCACCTCTCTTGCTGAGAAGAAGCTTTTCCTCATATCCAACTTGAACCTTCCCTGGTGCAACCGCCAGCAATTACTTCCTGTCCTATCTAGTCCTGTTCAAGTTTCCTCCACCTGTTAGTGCAGCCAAGTTCTGAAGGAGGTAGATGAGCAGAACCTACAATGTTGTAGGTACTTAATTGGAATGAACGTGAATAAAAACATGAGGGCAAACATGCAGCCTTAGGAAGAGATTCTGGGGGAGTTTATAGAGGGAATACTGCCTGGCAAACTTGGTATCCATGTGTGCTAGGCTTCATCTTGCAAGAAAAGCATGTATCAGGAAACAATTTGAATGCCTCTGTGAACATATCTGTGTCCAGTGCTTGAGGGGGAGCTTTTCCAGTTTATGTCCATAGTGGTCAGAGGGCTTAGATCAAAATATACAATAGGGAAGGGGAAGGGAGGGGTGAGGCAAGGCAAGATCTCTGTCTCAGGTCGTAACATCTTGCCTGATTATTCCTCTGGATATAGAAAGTGGAGGCACTGGAATGCTAGAATGACGACTGGATTCTCTTTGTGTGTGTTTTCTGTGGAGACTGGCACTGTTATCATTAGAGTTTTGGTTGCTCTGAGAAGTCAGTGGTCATGGTCGCAAGACTGTCAGTGCTGTATACACCAGTAGGCCTTAGCCCTTGAGCTCACCATGAAGATAGGAAAGAAGATAAGACAATAAACAGACAGAAGGACCTTGAAAGAAAATGGTAGGTTAAGGAGGGAACACCTATCTGTCTTCTCAGAGACATTTAGAAGACATCAATCACCCTATTCTCTAAACCCCAAACAAAATTACAGAATGTCCTAGAGTTCAGAAGTATCACATATTTCTCTCTGCTCCTGTGGAATGACAGCAGTAGGTGAACTGGGTCTTAAACAGATGATGAATAGAGGTATCTTCTTCCTTTTCCGGAAATCAGAGTCATTACTGAGGCAAACAGCTGGATGGAGGAAGGCTGGTCTGTGACATAAATTTAACTGCAAGAACCACAGGTTTTTTTGCTAGGTACCAGCTGTTTTGGAGACTCAGTTGAATAATTTTAAGTACTGGAGTTTCTTATCTAACACAGAATTCATAATTCTCTCGGGGAAGCCTATTCAGCTCCCATGAGAAATGCCTTGTCCTTGGGGAAAGGAGCAGATACCTATCTATCACTGTGACATTCGCCTGAGAGGGTATATTCTTTCTATTAAGTTAGAGGACCTGTTTTGGCCTCCTGTACTTAGATTACATATCTTGTTCCCTGAGAGTCAGCCTTCACAAATGCATTCCAAATTCTGCTTGATTTAATCAGCATAATTTTCTCTTTCTTAATGGATTGGCCTTTCCCTCTGGGAGCCAGGAACACTTCAGCTGCAGTGAGAGCAGGGAGGGCTCACAGCAAACCTTCCATAGATCTGCTGTTCAATGTGTTTGCTCCCCACTCCTTCACCAGGAGCCTCTCTTCTCAAGGTGCACTTCAACCCAGTGAAAGCTATAAGAGGTCCTCTCCCTTCTTATGGTCACCTCACTGCTTCTGTAAATATAGGCTCCTTATAAACTCTGTGCCATTTACTGGCTGGCTCCTGTTTATGCAGTGACCAGCAACAACCTTCACATAGCAGTGATATTCACTCATGGAAAATTCATACTGTCACAGAACTCTCTCTTGACTTCTTTCACTTTCTCCAGGACCTCACAGAGACCTGTCCTCCAAAGGCTGCAGCAGAGCTGCTTTAACACCACGAGCAATGGAAGGACCTTGTCCCAGATGTTTCCCCACATCCTAATTTCTCTCCCACAGTTTGATAAATTTGGCTCATTCACAAGAAGAGAAACAAAGAAGAGACTACCACTCTTTATCTCTGTGTCTTGTGTTCCCCACCAATAAAAGAAGGATAATAACAGACATTTCATAGAATCATAGAATCATTAAGGTTGGAAAAGACCATTGAAATCATCTAGTCTAACCATCAACCCACCCCCACCATGCCCAACAACCATGTCCCTCAGTGCCATGTCTACACAGTTGCTGAACACCTCCAGGAACAGTGACTCTCCCTCTTCCCTGGGCAGCCTATTTCAATGCTTAATCACTCTTTCAGAGAATAAATTGTTCCTAATATCCAACCCAAGAACCAACTTGCATTTGCATGCCTCTGAGGGGTGCTGTGTGAGATTAATTATTTAATGTTTGTAAAGCATTCTGTAATGGCTTGGAATGTCATAATGAAAAGTTTGAGCAGAATAGGAAAAAGGGGTCACCCTCAGAGGCAATGTGATATTGAGTCTTAATCTTATGGTAAGAGATGTTTTAAGAGCAGCGGGGCTGTGTTCTGAGCTCGCTTCTAACACTGATAAAAATGTTATATTGAGAAAAACAGGAAAGCCACCAGCTGTGGAAAATGCCGTTCACATTGGAGTAAAGCTCTTCCTTTCCTCAGAAGGAAAATAAGTAGCCGTGGTGCAAGCAGTGCCCGGCTGACATGACTTCTGGGACACAGGCAGGGAGCAGGAAACCTGCTATGCTGCTATTACACAGCACAAACAGTGCACTGGGTCTGCAGGCAGCTGTGAGTGAGTCTGTGGGACTATGCAAAGGCCATTAAAAGAGGCACAATCAGTGGCCCAGATCTTAAAAACATCACGACTCAGGTTTCATTACCATGAAATTTGCTTAAATGCTCTACATTTCCTACAAGTAGCAGTTGTGGTGAGGGGTTCTCCCTGCCTTCTACCTCCAGAGTCCTGACTTGGTAAGTCCTTTTATTTGCAAACCTGAACACTGAAAACCTTCTGAAGAAATAAATGAAAGTTGGATTTCTCACATAAGCACTCAACGTCAGAAGCTGGGCTTTAATGCAAAGTATAAGGAATTATAAATATCAACAGCAGAGTAAACAGTTTGTCAAAGTATCCCCTTTTCCTGGCGAAAGCTTTCTACGGGTGACAAGTTTGGGCTCTGGTCTGTCCCCTTCTCATAATGCATAGAAAGGGGCAATTCAGTGGAAGGACATCCCTCATTTGCGGAATCACCTCCACCTAGCAAGGATAGCTGCTCAGGTCCAGAGCCACTGCAGACTTGTATTGATTTGCTGAGCAAGTAGCTTCAGAAATAGGCATGGCTTCCATATGTCCTCACATTTTTGTATCTACACTGTTGCTCTATTGCTTTCCTGGTACAACAGCAATATTTACAGCAGCCAGAAATAGACTGAGGAGGTGCAGCACCCAATCAGTCTGAAATCCAAAGAGTTTAATCTGTTCTGTAATTATGTTTTAAAATATGTGGTCACATCTGGACAGCAAAGCAGGGTGTGTGTTTTCCTCTCCTTCCCTCCTTCTTTCCTTGTGACAGGTATGGCTCTATGATGCACTGTCGGAGGGCTAAGGTCATGTTTGCTTTGATCTGATAACAAATTGTATAATAAGAGCTGTTTAACATTCAAGAGAAAACTTGCTTGTTTTAACTTGTGGTTTATCATTACAGGTGGAAACAAGGATTACTTCTGTTCAGGAACAAGACAAGTGAAGGACATTTTGCAGGAGCCAAATTCCAGACAACTGGTAAACTCTGTAGCAACAGCAAAAAAAAACTCCAGCTTTCCATATAGCTTCCAGCTACCTCTGGTACAGGAGACAGTGAAGGCTGTGTGGTGATGTGGGCTTGAAACCCAGCAAGTCCTAGGGTATATTCTTACTTCTGCTACAGGCTTGCTTTGCAACCATTCATTAGTTTCTGGAGAGGAACGGAAGAGTTTGATCTTACTTAAAATAAATTCCACAGCATATCACCTTAGGCAAGCTTCTGTATAAAGATAATAATGTTTACTCCTTAACTTTACAAGGGTACTGGGGCTGTTATTACAGCTGTAGCACTTTGACCGTGGAAATGCTACGTTGTCATAATTTTCTGTCCTTCACTCCGTTGTGTCTAAAGGAGGACTTTGAGATTTATTGTTCTCAGCCATCCCTCATTCCTGGTGCTGAAGACATCAAGAAATGGTGGTTGAACTAGGTGATCTTAGTGATATTTTCCAATCTTAATGATTCTGTGATTCTGCACTTCTGTGAAATCATGCTCACCTGTTCCAAAAGTTTGTGGGTGAATATTAAACAAAGTTCAGGCTTTGACTCCCCTTTGGTCCATGTTACTGCAATGCTAGAAGAAAAGGTAACCAGGTGAGAGGCTGTGGCTCAAGGATGCATAATCCATTGCCTTTCTCTGGGTATCAGTGACACTCACAGAATCACATTCTTGGAAAAGCTGCTCCTCTGAGACTGTTGATTTTCTCCATTTCAGGATCAGTATTATCAAACAAACTTGTTATTTCTTCCTTCGGGGACAGATTTCTACTGCAAATAAGTATGGCTCATATTCTGTCATCTTTAGAATTGTAACCCACATTTTATTGCTTGACATGAAAATGCTATTTTCAACACTTCTATCTTAACTAAGTCAGAGCCTGCATTTACTTTGTGACTACAAACTTGGATGCAAGTACAGAACTCCTATACAGTCCCTTTGTATACTTCCAGAAATTCTGATAGATAAAACAGTCCTCCAGTTAAAAGATAGCTTAAGAATTCTGTGGGTTTTTTTTTAATGCTTCAACTCTTACTTGCTATTTGAAACCCTCAAGAGTCTCAGATGAAATTCTGGCCTGAGCAGAGGTCCCATTGCCTTGCTTTGTCACACTGGAGCACTGAATTGTCATCATTTTTTAATTATTATTATTTTTTAAGAAAGGAGAGAAAAGCAGTGGAGCATTCTGCTTCCCAGTTGTTAAATACATAAATGAGACGGTCAGCCACGAGGGATTGGGACAGGAGGGGGGCTGGAAGAGAAATCTCAGTGGAAATTCAGTAATCACATTTCTCTTTTAAAATAGCTTCGCAATAGTTTCAAAAGACGTTATTTATAGAGCACCACATGTAATAGGAGTTTAGCAAGCAAGGCAGACGGAAGGCTTCAGTCCCAAAGCATGGCTCAGTATTCAGTGAGAGAACTACTGAAGACTGCCTGCAGCGTTTTAGCATCCCTGAACTCCCACACTTGCCTGCACGTTCTTACCCTCTCATCACCTCTGTGTTGGCAGATCCGACCGAAAAACTAACCCCGGTGGTATGTTTTGGTGAGATAAGTTCCTCGGTCTGATTCATCACCCAGAGGCACAAGGGCAGTGGCACAAGGAAGGGGTGGCTGTAGTGGGAGCAAGGAATGTCACGGTGTCTGCTTCAGCTACCCGCAATGCTGACAGGCTGGTCCCGCTGATTTCTTCATCCCAGGGCAGGCTTCACTTGGACACGGTGAGTCATTGCCTTTGCTAAATGGAACTATTCACAGTCTAGAAGGGAGCCTAAGGTTGTCCCAAGTCCTTGTGATTCTTGTGGGAAGCATGTTATCCACGAGAGAACCTCAGCATCCTTTTGGAAAGGTCAAATTAGCTTGAACCCCTCCTTGCTGTAGTGGAAAAAGAGTACAAGAAGCAGATCCTCACAGCTCAAAAAAGCTGAAAGCAAACAGAACCTCTTGCCCATAACAACAAAATTACTTCTTAGCCTACTCACTGATACTTTTTTTTTTCAAATCTGATTCATCACTAGGGGTCTGGGATGGACAGGGTGCTACTACATACGTCATTAAAGACCCAACTCCCTGGCTCTGATCAAATAGCAAAGATCTCAGCAGGAATGGATTTGTGAACATGAGTATCACAGCAGGGTTCTGATGGGACTGCGCAGGATGGAGGAAGAAGGATGGACAAGATTGGACAAGCAGATGACAGAACAGGGTTGCTCAGCCCATGCTATGCCAAATGTATTGCAGTATTGTTTTCTTTTTTTCTCATTAGTCATATTGTTTGCTGTTCATTAAGGGAAAAGCAGCTTTCAGTGGAACTTACCTAAAAAAGCATGTGTCTCAGGAGGAGAGCAGCAGAGCATAGATCAGAATTAGGAGAACAAGGCAACTGAGGGGCAAACAGTTTTGGCAGGAAGGTTTTTGGTTGGAAGGTAAGCAGGAGACAGGGAGGGAAAAGAAGGGCACAGGAAGCAAGGATGAGATGGAAGGACAGAGACAAGACCTAAGGGTATATTCACATCATACTAGCTGGGTTGCTGTAAACAACAATGTGAGTATTCTAGCTCAGCAATCCATCTCATTGTTACACCTACCTGCTTAGCAAGCTGCTAGGTGTGCTCTGTAGGTGTAACCTGAATTGTGTTGGCCATGCAAAGCAAAACAAAGACCTTCAGGATGCCTCAGGAGGTGAGGGGAGAGCAAAGAAAGGCACTTAAACCTGAGGAGAAGTAAATAGCTGGCTGAGAGATGGATTTTATGGCTGGTCAACATTTATTATGGAGAACAGGAGAGAGTTTGTGTGGCTCAAGACAAAACTTTTTTTCTGATTTTTTTAATGCATTGGCCACCCAGAGATCACAGCGAGAAGCTCACATGTTCCAACCAATGGAACGTTTTAATTAAACAGAGGCTTGCTTCGGCATGATGCTGTGTAAGCTTCAGTTTCAATCATCAAAGCTTCTTCTGTTCCTGTGCTACAGTAAATGTCCTTGCAGTTTCTTAAGGCTGGGAGAAGTGTCAGCACAGTTCTAAGGCAGAGCATGTGACTCCTGAGACTCGAGTCCTGCATGAGATCAAAGTCATGTTGAAAGCCCTATACTCATGGGAAATCCTTTTCATAATTAACATTTACATAACAACTCATTTACTGGCCAAACACATGTTTACATTCTTCCACTCTGTTTCTTTAAGAGACAGTGCTGGCCAGAGGTTTTTCAGAGCACTGGAAATCGATCTGTGTTTTCAGCTACTCTCCATCTATGCATCAGATGTTTACTAAGTCTCTAAGGGGACAAATGCTCCTGCATATCCTTTTATCTGCCAAGGAACCTGAATGCATTCTGCTTGTGTTGAGTGTATGTATCCGGGAGAAGTGATAGAGAACCTGTGGAGTGACAAGCCATTCTACTTCCTCTCAACAATGGGAGCAGAAAAGAACCTTTGAGGAAGGGTGCCTTGCAAATGTTTGTCACCTGAGGAGGTCACAGCTCAGTGGGCTGAGTTGCAAACTGGATCAGTAGCTCTGTCTTGAGGAAAGACGGGATTTCTGCTTCCCATCTCACATCATCAAGGCCTTTCCTGTCTTTGTGCCTCCCACTTTGGTGTTTCTTGACTATAAAATGGACTGTAACCTTCATCCGCTGAGTCTCAGATACATCTTGAAGACAGTGTCATGTGTATAAACACCAAAGTCTTAAAGCATGGAAGCTAAAACATGAGTGGTCTAGCTCATTTCCGACTGCAGGTTCTCCCCAGCCTGGCTTACAGTCATGATCACTCAGGACAGCTACAACCTCATGGAAAATCCAAAAACCTGATTTGGGGAATTAGGAGTGCTCGTGCTTTACTGCAGTTTCTGAAGTCTTACTTTTTAGAGGAAAAGCATTTGTGCAGGGAAAAGTTAACCTTGTGAGATGATGAGCTGTCCTTTTGAGGAAATGAGATGATCTGAATTAGAGAAGCACTGAAAGATATTTCCCTGTGATGCAATCCGGAGAAGTTCTTCAGGTAACAGTTTCTTCTAAAACTCTGAAATATCACATCTGGGAATCTTCACCACTGTGTTCTTGAGAAAAAGAAAAAAAAAAAAGAAAAAGTAGTAAGCATTTTCAAAGGCAGAAAAAGTCATAGTAAACTTCTTAGGTGGCTGTCTGAGCACTGACCTCTGCTATAGTGGCCCATGTTCCTTCCAAACTGAGTTGAGCTGTCTATGGAGATGTGAATGATGAGAGTATCTGCCCCATGCGCTAATTTCTTGCGTATCCTTAACAACAGGAATTCAAATTGCAAGTTAAAGCTGTGAACCGCAGGGAGGGTAACAGTGCTACCTTCTAAAGGTGAATTTCTCTGTATTTAGACCTCACCACTTCAGGGATAATCAATTTTACCTTTTTATACCGGAACTGCTTTGAAGCCAGAATTTCCTTATTGGACTTATTTATTTTCAAGGATGTTCTTATTGGACTCAGGAGAGTCCAACATAAATTTTTCATGACTCTTGGGTGTATCTCCATTTCTAGACATCAGTTTGAGAATGACACAAGTTGCAAAAGCTTCGCATCCTTCAGAATTCTGCCCTTCAATTTGCACAAGAAAGCAGTTGTT